>NC_057794.1:457265295-457345451 GCF_018294505.1 Triticum aestivum
TCGCCGCCGTCCCGCGCTGCGGACCCCGCCACCGCGCCACCGCACGGCTTCGGCCTCCTCCTCCTCTCCCTCGATGGTGTCCCCGCCTTCCACTCCGACCGGCAAACTCTGGCCAACCTCGGGAAACGCGCCAGATCCAGATCTAGATCCCCATCTCGGTTGACTTTTCCATCCCTAACCCTAATTTTCTTGCCTACTTTGACATGCCATAACTTTGCATCCGTAGCTCCGTTTTGGGCATATAGCATATCAAAATGTTCGTCTCAGAGAGTACATCATTTCATTCCATTGCATCATTTTTATTTGAGTTCATCTTGATGCCCGATTACTACGGAGCAAGTCATGATAATATAAGCCTACACCCATCAAGAATACACAAAATACAAGCTAGACATGGCAAGAACAATAACATAGCATGCACGGATCAGCTACAACATCCTCGACAAAATCGCTAATAAGTAGACAATCTGCCCGGATTCACGAAGTAGCAAAAGTAGAGCTCGATTGACTCAAGCTAGGGTGCTCCATAATTGCAAACAAAGACATGGATGGATAGAGCAATACAAGATTAACAAAACATCCTTACTGATCATCCTCAAAAGAGGCACGGATCACTAGGAAACAACATGAACATATGGCCATACGAGATAAACAGATCAAGGACTTAGTGGAAATGCTAAGTCTCTGAAATCAGCATTACCAAGTGCCTCACTTTGCAAGCTTGTGCTAGTCACCACAGACATCACAAAAATACATGGGTTGCACCTCTGGATAGATGGCAAAACATATAACAAAACACATGTAGAGCTCATGGGCATATCATGCACACATTAATCATTGCAAAAATGACAAATATCTAATTGGAGCAGCAGATCTGACAATTATCTCAAATAGCATTCTTGATGGGTGTAGGCTTATATTATCATGACTTGCTCCGTAGTGAGTGCATCGAGCTCGTAAACATGCCTACTTGATATCTGTTTTCAGCATGCTCCAGTTTTCACTAAGTCTGAGAACTGATTATGTTTTGCCATGTTCACATGCTTGCAAATGTATTTTCTGATCTCTTTTGGCTCAAGGTCAATAAGGGACTTTTGTTAAGCTCTTTGAGTAGCTCCATGCCATGCTTTACTTCGCCATGTTCAGGTCCTGTAGCATATTGTTTTCATGCTCCAAAAAGTGCTACCTGATCTGAAATTCCAGACAAGTGTTAATTTCACCAAGTCTGAGATCTGTTTGCCAAATGCATTTTTGTCATGCTTATTTGAACCTGTTAGTGGATGAATTGGCCGTAGCTCAGTGTTCATTTTTTTGTTAAGCATCATGAATGCATCCCTTCCATGTATTTTGTTGCCATGTTTGGATGTTGTAGCATGTTCATCTTGTTGCATTTAGACGGCTACTTGCTGTAAATCGCAGACCGGTGCCATATTTGAATTGCTTGCCATTTCCAAACCGTAACTCCGATTCCGGTGATCTTTATATCGTTTTCAAGAGATTTCATCTCATCTTTCCAGTGGTACACTAGATTTTCCAAGTTGAGGCCAGGTTCATGAATTCCTTGTCAAATCTTGCATATGCATCCCGCATTGCATCCCGCATGGCATACCATCTTTGCATCATGTTGTTTGAGTTTGCACGTGGTTGATTGTGTCCTTGTTGCTTGTTTGTCTTGTTTGGGTAGAGCCGGGAGACGAGTTCGCTAACGAGGAGCCCGTTGAGTTTGCTTTCAAGGATCCAGTCAACTCTGACAATTTTGCAGGCAAGATGATCATACCCTCGAAATCACTACTATCTTTGCTATGCTAGATGCTCGCTCTTTTGCTATTCCTATGCTACGATGCCTACCACTTGCTTATCATGCCTCCCAAATTGCCATGTCAAACCTCTAACCCACCATGTCCTAGCAAACCGTTGATTGGCTATGTTACCGCTTTGCTCAGCCCCTCTTATAGCGTTGCTAGTTGCAGGTGAAGTTTGGAGACCATTCCTTGTTGGAACATTATTTACTTGTTGGGATATCATTATATTGCCATGTTATCTTAATGCATCTATATACTTGGTAAAGGGTGGAAGGCTCGGCCTCTCGCCTAGTGTTTTGTTCCACTCTTGCCGCCCTAGTTTCCTTCATATCGGTGTTATGTTCCCAGATTTTGCGTTCCTTACGCGGTTGGGTCATAATGGGAACCCCATGATAGTTCGCCTTGATTAAAGCTTTTCCAGCAATGCCCAACCTTGGTTTTACCATTTGCCACCTAGCCTCTTTTTCCCTTGGGTTTCCGAAGCCCGAGGGTCATTTTATTTAACCCCCCCCCCCGGGCCAGTGCTCCTCTGAGTGTTGGTCCAACCTAGAGCCCCTTGCAGCACCACCTCGGGGAAACTCGAGGGCTGGTTTTAGTTGTATGGATTGCTTATCCGATTGTGCCCTGAGAACGAGATATGTGCAGCTCCTATCGGGATTTGTCGACACATTCGGGCGGTGTAGCTGGATTTGTTTTAACCTGTCGAAGTGTCTTGAAGAACCGAGGTACCGAGTCTGATCGGAACGTCTCGGGAGGAGGTCTATTCCTTCGTTGACCATGAGAGCTTGTCATGGGCTAAGTTGGGACTCCCCTGCAGGGATTTGAACTTTCGAAAGCCGTGCCCGCGGTTATGGGCAGATGATTCCGCTCCAGATGGCGCGCTTGAGTTCAAGTGGGAGTTCGACGAGGACTCTCAATGATACAACGTGTCTTTCCCTGATGATCAGTAGTGGTGCCCAGTTGGGGTGATTGGGACCGTGTCGCATGTTGGGTTATCTTTTATTTTGGCGCCGTAGTCGGGCCATGAGTGTTTGAATGTTGTAATGTTATTTATGTACTTGATTGACGTGGCGAGTGTAAGCCAACTATGTTATCTCCCCCTTTATTATCTATATTACATGGGATGTTGTGAAGATTGCCTAACTTGCGACATATGCCTTCAATGCGATTATGTCTCTAAGTCGTGCCTCGACATGTGGGAGCTATAGTCGCATCGAGGGTGTTACAAGAGGCTACCAAGGATAAAAAACTAGGTTGTCAGATCCCACACATACCAAGCATTTCAATCATACACACAATATGCTCAATATGTGCAATACAACATGGCATCACAACAAGACTCTACGACTCAGAGTATTTATTCATTAGGCTCCGAGGAGCGAGATATTACAAACATGGGTCTCATGACCCAACAATCATAGCGTACAATCAAAGCACATGCGGAAGCTTAACATGTCTGAGTACAGACATCTATAAATGAAAAAAGCTGAGAAGCCTGACTATCTACCAGATCCTACCGAGGGCACAAGATCGTAGCTGAGGTATCAAGCTAAACGTCGAAGTCCACATGGAACTACTAGCGAGACTGACGTCTCTTTGCAAAACATAAAATAGGCAAACGTGAGTACAAATGTACCCAGCAAGACTTACATCAGAACTATCTACATATGCATCGGTATCAACAAAGGGGGGTGGAGTTTGACTGCAGCAAGCCAGCTTTGACTCAGTGGCTAACCTGAACTACGACTGCAAGTAACTCTTTTGAGGTGGTGCACACGAGTCCACAAATTCACCATTGTCGGTGTCAAAACCGGCAAATCTCGGGTAGGGGGTCCCGAACTGTGCGTCTAGGCCGGATGGTAACATGAGGCAAGGGACACAAAGTTTTACCCAGGTTCAGGCCCTCTTGATGGAGGTAAAACCCTACGTCCTGCTTGATTAATATTGATGATATGGGTGTTACAAGAGTAGATCTACCACGAGATTAGAGAGGCTAAACCCTAGAAGCTAGCTTACGGTATGATTGTATGTTGTGATTGTTGTCCTACGGACTAAAACCCTTCGGTTTATATAGACACCGGAGAGGGTTAGGGTTACACAAGGTTGGTTACAAAGGAAGAGATATCCATATATGTATTGCCTAGCTTGCCTTCCACGCCAAGTAGAGTCCCATCCGGACACGAGACGAAGTCTTCAATCTTGTATCTTCATAGTCTAACAGTCCAGCCAATGGAGATAGTCCGGCTGTCCGGAGACCCCCTAATCCAGGACTCCCTCAGTAGCCCCTGAACCAGGCTTCAATGATGATGAATCCGGCGCGTAGTTGTCTTCAGCATTGCAAGGCGGGTTCCTTCTTCGAATACATCACAAAAGAATTTGATTACGAGGATAGTGTCCGACCCTGAAAAATAAGTTCCACATTCCACCGTAGAGAGAATAATGTTTTCGCGGATCTAATTTGCTAGCTTGTTTCGGCAGCATGACATTACGTCATGGCCCGGTGATTATTCGAACCGTCTCTTTTAACCAGCTCCGCTCATAACGCGAGGCAGTTTTTCGACACGTCTTGCCGAAGCGGAGATCGTGTTCCCCCAATTACGGGATTCTCATCAATACGGGCGTGGGTAACCCAACCGTGTCTAGGACTCCTAGACTATAGGCAAGTCCTAAACGGCTACGAGAGGACGCTTGATATTCACCCTCTTTATAAAGGGATGGGGTTTTTGCTTTTTCTCTCTCGTGCTCAATCGAACCCTTCCTCTGCCTCGAGTTCTAACACCCAAAGCCCAAGTTAGGTGCTCCGGATCTTCAATCATGTCCGGATCCAGCCTTCAAGGCTGATGGATGCCCTCCTCCGTGACGGAAGAGGACATTAAGAAGTTTAGGGAGGCCAGATACCTGACCACCGAGGTTTCGCATCGGCTGCCTGCTCAAGGGCAGGTCGTCCCTACTCCCGAACCCAACAAGAACGTTGTGTTCGTCTCGCACTTCCTCCAAGGTCTAGGCCTCACTCTGGATCCTTTCTTTAGGGGCTTAATGTTCTATTACGGGCTAGATTTCCACAATCTAACTCCGGACTCCTTTCTCCACATCACGGCATTTATTGTCGTGTGTGAGGCCTTCCTCCGTGTGACCCCTCACTTCGGCCTGTGGCTCAAGACCTTTTAAGTACAACCGAAGATGATCGAGGGGCAACATGCAGCGTGCGGAGGTGCATCAATAGGCAACATGGCAGGAGCTCCATGGCCGAAAGGTTCCTTTCCAGAGGTGTCTGAATTATGGCAACGGGAGTGGTTTTACGTTACGGCTCCCAGAAGTGCCAAGTGGGCGGCTGCCCCCGCTTTCCGCCCGGGCCCCCCACCACAACTGATGTCATGGATTAGTAGGGGTCTGAGCTGGGGTCCAGCCAAGGACGTGCCTATACTGCAAAGCCGCATCCGAGATCTCTTCGAGGGAGATTTCAATTTGGTTGCGGTAATACAAGTTATGCTGGTTCGTCAAGTCCAGCCTTGCAAACGCCGGCCCCTGCGCTTGTGGGAGTTCAACCCAGAGGGGCCATGTGCCATTCAAAGTTTCCTCGGCCTGACGCATGAGGATATGTACAAGTCATTCTTCAGACCTCAAGTGGAATGTCCGGATATCACCGAGGACGTGGGCCTGAGTAGTAACCGCGCTGCCGAACAAGTAAGAAATCATCTAGCCGAACACGCTGTCTTTTATTCGAAGTTATTTCTGAGAGTTTGCTTTTTGACCAGGACTGGCTAACAAAGGCGAAGATGATTCGGTGTTTGGCCCCCCTCCCTGAGGGTTTGGAAAATCCGGTATTGGAGAAGATGCTCGAGGTCGCACCTTGCCCGAAGCCCTTGAAGGAAGATATCGAGGGAGATAATACGGGCGGACGCGGGCCCCCATTGCTATCTGCTCCAACCGAGGGAACGATCGTCTCCGCGAAGGAGGACGATCGGGGGAGGAAAAGGACTGCTTCCGAGGATCCGGAAGCCGAAGCCTCCAAACGGGAGAAGAGGTCTCCCACTGAGGGTCCTGCCCTGGGGGTGCTTCTGCCGCACAGAGTCCGCGGGGGGATCAGCCCTCCAACGAGTCGTAAGTGATCCAAAATATTTCAATAGTAAGGGTATGCTATCTTTTTCCTCTGAGAAAATAACCACCGCATCTATCTTGTAGTTCGGGCCTCAGCCCCTCTCAAATGAGCTCGTCTTCGGGGGATCTTCTTCTAGAGATGATGGAGAGCGAAACGCCTCCCCCGGACTCCTCCGCTCCAGAAGCGGGTGACCCCGAAGTGTCGTCGTGGAGGGCCTCTCCGGATCCGGTGAGGCCAGAAGATAATCCCGTAGACCCCCAAAGTTCCTAGTGTCCGGCTCCCGAAGATAGCATATGAAAGAGTCCGGCACCGTCTGGTGTGCGGTCGGACGTTCTGAGGGAGTTGGTGGGGCAAGCGGCCATCTCAGAAGAGCACCGTATGCTAATGGGTACGGTGATGGAGAGAATCTTGTTCGCTGAAAGCGGATTACATGGAGCCTTTATGAGTCTATTGACAGGCTTTAAGGTATGTGAGATAATATGTGATAGTACTACACATGTTATAGTAGCCCCTGAGACTCTGGTTGTCTTCGAGAACAGCGGCGAACAGAGGATCATATTCCCAGGAAATAACCAAACTGCCTTTATGCGCAGGTGGTCGGAGCTCCGGTGGCTAGCCGGACTAGGGAGTTTGCCCAATTAAAACAGCAACTGGATGCGGCAGACGCCGACATCGAGCTTGTTAACAAGAGGCTTGACGAGGAACAGGGTAAGTGTTATTATCCGGTGAATGCCACATAGTAAGAGCAGCATAATGCCAATATCTTTAATATGTTGTGACTACGGATGGAGCTTCCACCATGGAAGCCTTGCGGGCGAAACTTGCCCGAGCCAAGGAACAAGCGAGGATTAGTAATGCGGCTGCTTTGAAGGCAGCCGAGGAGTTGAAAGCCGAGAAGGCCGCACATTGCGAGAGCCAGGAGAAGATGGCCAAGATGGCCGTAGAAATAAAAGATACTGCCGACCGTTGCCGGTTCCTTGAAAAAGAAAACCGAGCGAAGGCAACGGACCTTGAGAAGGCCGCGGCGGCGGACAAAGACAACCGTTCTGCTATGAGAGCGAAGAAGGAGGAGCTGCGGGAAGCCGGGGATATTGCGGCTGGGAAACCCTTCATGTTACAGAGGAAGTTCGGAGATCCTCGGTATGCCCCTCTGGATTGGCTGTGGAGTTCGGCAGATGCGTATATGGATTTGGCGGCGAGCGCTGCCGATGCGGCCAAGTACTTCCAAGGTCAGACAGATCGTGAAGTGGACAAGTTGTTCTGGACGCAATTCCACGTTCCAGAGCATCCGCTTTCATTGACTGACCAGCTAGCCGAATGGGCCGAATTGAATAGGTTGTCTAGACTCGCCATGAGGTTTGTTGTGGATCAGCTATGGCCGGAAATACCAAAGCCGAACAGCTATTTCAGTTTAGTGCAGCAGTTCCTTGATGCGGTGCCGCGCGTTAATGCGATAAAGAGGTCGGCGTGCATAGAAGGCTCACGGATGGCCCTTGCCCGCGTTAAAGCATACTAGGCAGAGATGGACTCTACCACTGTTGCGGCGCAGGGATCGGCCTTAGGCCAGGTGGCTGCCGAGCACTATTTCGAGGAGGTTCTCGAGGGTGCTCGTTTGATTGAGGCCCAGTGCTCGAAAAATATTATGTTTGAGTGATATGTATTTTCATTGTAAGCACAATGCTTTTATGAATTTTTATAAGGTTATTTTTATACTTTTGCCTGAAAGTAGTATGATGCCTCTTGTGCGGCCGTTTATGTATACCTGTGTATAACCTAAAAGATTGCAGCCGTCGGCTTCAACCCCCACGCATAAAATGCGGGGGTGTTCGCAAAAAACGTGTGTTCACACTTAACCCAACGTCTTGGTCCTATTAAGGAGGTGATAGCGTAGCGAGCAAGGCAACCGGACTATAATGCTTTAACACTTTCACTTAGCCATAGGAGTTTGACAGTGGGGCTACTAGATAGCCCCAGGTGGCTCCGCACTCTCCCGATCACGGGGTGCGTACATGCCTGGCCGGGAAATGGCCCTTCATTAAGGCAGAGGAATACTAACATTCCGATAGGTCATCAAGTGGCTGACCAGTCTCACACTATATCATGACAGTCAGTTTTCGGCTTTCTCTACTGAGGTGCTCGTCCGGATGAACCAGGGCACAATCGCAGTAGTTATCCTGGTGCTACCTTATCCGGTAAAGCAGAACATAAGGCACCAAAACACAGGAGTCGGGCAAACCCAACATTTGACCAAAGACAATGATTCGGAGCTGATGCATATAAGGCCAAACTCGCGATGCCGAACACTCCCTAAGGTATTCAGTCTTTATGGTATAAACCGGGCCTAGATAGTGCCCTTCGTAAGAAGCCCCTTGTGTCCAGGTACGTGCATTATTCTGACATGGCCACATGCCAAGACGCCAGCATGCTTCTCGACTATGCTGAGAATTCAGTGGATATGTATCAACAAGAGATAGTAAAAAAAGGTTTACGCAGGGTCTTAATCTAAAAAGAATCCTTGGAGCGGGTCCCTGCTGCACGTATGCGCCTGTGTCTCCGTTGTGCCGTATCCTGGACGGGTGTAGCACGATGATTATCTGTAAAAGAGAGGAGCTTAGGTGAAAAAAGCTGTCATGCAAAAAGATAGTGTTTTAAAGAAATCCTGTATAATTCAAGGTAAGTAAGAATTGCCGCTTGTCTGCGCACGTTGAGCCCCTTGTATTTGTAATAGGGGTGTGATCATTGATCCGGTAAAATTGCATATGGCTGCGCCGGACTCGTCTAACAGTGTGCGAGGTCGTGACGACCTACTAAATGCTTTAGTTGGTGAGTCCGTTTTTAGTGTGCGGCTGCCAGGGGAGCCGCACGCTCTTCGGCGCGCAGAGATCGCTTAATACTTCCGTTCACTGTAATGATGCCACGTGGACCGGGCATCTTGAGTGTGAGGGAAGCATAGTGTGGTATTGCGTTAAATCGAGTGAAAGCTTCACGTCCGAGTAGTGCTTGATAGCCACTTTGAAACGGAGCGATGTGGAAGGTTAAATGTTCACTACGGAAGTTATCGGGGGAGCCGAATATAACTTTTAGTAGCAGGGAGCCCGTGGAATGAGCCCCTGGGCCTGGCGTTACTCCTTTAAAGGTAATATTGCTATGGCAAATTTTTGTTGGGTCTAACCCCATTTCGCGGATTGTATCCTGGTATATCAGGTTTAGACTGCTGCCACCGTCCATCAGGACTCGTGTGAAGTGGTATCCGTCAATTATTGGGTCTAATACCAGGGCAGCCCATCCTGCACGCCAGACACTTGTTGAGTAATCACGATGGTTGAAAGTGATCGGTTGAGATGACCAGTGGCAGGACTCCGCAGTGATAGGCCTTCGGGCGTATTTTTCTGGGAGTGCCGTTTTGTTTCTGCCATTGATCATGTGTAACACGTTTACTGTTTTGACTTCTGTCGGAAATTTCTTTTGTTCCCCAGTGTCTTCCGTGAGAGGCTCATCCTCGTCTTCGCTTGGTGTATCCTCCCCCTTGTGTACGGCGTTGAGCTTGCCGGACTGCTTGAAGACCCAACATTCTCTATGGGTATGATTGGCTGGTTTGCCAGGGGTGCTATGGACCTGACATATTTGGTCCAGAATTTTGTTTAGGCTGGACACTTCGTCTCTGGCGCCTTTAGGGGGCGGCTTTTGCTGACCTGGCCGAGAGCTTTTGAATCCGGCGTTTACTACCGTGCTCTTCGTGCTATCTCTTTCATTCTGGCGTTTGTTATTGCTGTTGCACCGTGATCTCCCGTTTCCATCTCTAACTTCAGATGTACTGGGGTCGCTGGACCTGCATCAGGCTAGCCAGCTGTCTTCACCCACGCAAAAGCGGGTCATGAGGCTTGTTAATGCTGCCATTGTTCTCGGTTTTTCTTGGCCGGGGTGTCGGGCAAGCCATTCGTCACGGACGCTGTGCTTAAAAGCTGCCAAGGCTTCAGCGGCCGGGCAGTCAACAATTTGGTTCTTTTTAGTAAGAAACCTGTTCCAAAGCTTCCGGGCTGACTCTCCGGGCTGTTGAGTTATATGACTCAAATCATCCGCATCCGGAGGTCGGACATAAGTCCCTTGAAAGTTTGCCCGAAAAGCATCTTCGAGCTCTGCCCAGCTTCCAATGGAGTTTTCAAGGAGGCCTTTAAGCCAATGACGAGCTGTCCCTTTGAGTTTGAGTGGTAAGTACTTGATGGCATGGAGATCATCTCCTCGAGCCATATGGATGTGGAGGATATAGTCCTCGATCCAGACCCCAGGATCTGTTGTTCCGTCGTATGCCTCTATGTTTACACGTTTGAATCCCTCTGGAAATTCATGATCCAGCACCTCGTCGGTGAAACATAGGGGGTGTGTGGCACCCCTGCATCTGGGTGTACCGTGTTGTTCGGATGTTTGTTGTGTTATATCATATGCTGGGGTGCGCTTGCGTGGTCCATAGATGGATCTGGTTGCGCTGTCCTTTTGGTGCAAGCCCTCGCGTGAATCGCGTATTGTCTTATGGGTGGCATTGTTTGCCGCTCTATGTTGGCCGTGAGGTCGTCTATCCGGCCAGGTGGCTGTTTTGATATTTGGTTGTGAGGGGTCTGAGGCCTCCTCATCGAATTCAGGTAGCAATTTCCGCTTTGGGTAGCTCTTGGTGGGGCGATTGTCGCCGTACTTCGCTGCTGTGTTGAGTACTTTACTCCATCTGATTTGGAGTGTGTCCTGCGCAGCCTTGAGCCTTTGCTGCTGCTTTTTCAGACTCCTCGCGGTGGCAACAAGCCTTTGACGGGCATTTTGCTTCTCCGGGTGCCTGTCCGGCATTGTGTCGTCCGGACTATTATCTTTGACCGAATTGGTTTGTTCGGTTTGATTCTCTGTATTGCCGTGGTCCGGCAGTGGTTCGCCCTGCTCCAACGCTGGGTCTGTGTTATCGTTATTTCTGGCGAGGCATGATTTGGGGCGGCGCTTGCGCCGCCATTTTGACTGCTTCTCAAGGGAATAAGCCTTCGGTGCGTCCTTCCGTTCCTCGCCGTCTTGTTTTGGTGTATCCACCATGTATACGTCGTATGATGAAGTGGACGTCCAGCGCCTGTGGGCGGTGGTTCCTCTTTGCCTCCCACATCGTTTTCCATACCGTCGATGTCTTCGGAGTCGAAGGCGAGCATGTCGGTTCAATCATCGACAGTGGCTATTAAGTGGGTGGTGGGTGGGCGTCGAATTTCTTCGTCGTCCACATCCCAATCCTGTTGGCCATGATACGGCCAGGGCTCTCCTGACAAAGAGAGAGACCTTAGTGAATTCAGAATGTCTCCGAAGGGTGAGTGTTGAAAGGTATCCGCGGCGGTGAATTTCATGATCGGCGCCCAATCAGATTCGATTGGCAGGGGCGCGGATGGTTCGGGGTCCGGAAGAGAGTCCGGCACCTTGGAGTTACGAGCTGCACGGAGATTTATGCTGGTGTTCGGCTTGATCACCATTGAGACTGCAACCCCTGAGGCGGTGTCTAACCACCCGTCCTCGATTGGCGCAGTTGGCTCTGAACTAAGGGTCGGAGCTGATGCGGGCGCGGCTTCTGGGGTACTGTTCGGTGGTAGAGCTAGGTCATACCCATCGCGACAGTGCGGCGTGCTCGGCTGTGGCTCGAATCCATCGAAGATCAAGTCCCCATGGATGTTGGCCGTGTAATTCAAACTTCCAAATCTGATCTGATGGCCAGGGGCGTAGCTTTCAACTGCTCCAGATGGCCAAGCGAATTAGCCCGCAGTGCAAAGCTGTCGAATATGAAGATCTGTCCGGGGAGAAAAGTCTCACCCTGGACCGCATCGCTATCGATGATAGTAGGAGCCATCAAGCCTAACGGCGAGGACACAGAGGAACTCTCAATGAAAGCACCAATGTCGGTGTCAAAACCGGCGGATCTCGGGTAGGGGGTTCCGAACTGTGCATCTAGGCCGGATGGTAACATGAGGCAAAGGACACAAAGTTTTACCCAGGTTCGGGCCCTCTTGATGGAGGTAAACCCTACGTCCTGCTTGATTAGTATTGATGATATGGGTGTTACAAGAGTAGATCTACCACGAGATCAGAGAGGCTAAACCCTAGAAGCTAGCCTATGGTATGATTGTATGTTGTGATTGTTGTCCTACAGACTAAAACCCTTCGGTTTGTACAGACACCGGAGAGGGTTAGGGTTACACAAGGTCGGTTACAAAGGAAGAGATATCCATATACGTATTTCCTAGCTTGCCTTCCACGCCAAGTAGAGTCCCATCCGGACACGAGACAAAGTCTTCAATCTTGTATCTTCATAGTCTAACAGTCCGGCCAATGGAGATAGTCCGGCTGTCCGGAGACTCCCTAATCCAGGACTCCCTCAACCATACCAATACACCACTATGGATCCGCTCCCGTCTCCCTGCGAGAACGCCATCCATAGCACTCATGCTTATCTTGCGAGTTTTAGAGTATCCACTTTCACTCGTCTATGAACTATGCAAGGGGTCCAAGTTTCCATATCCGAGGAATCCGGCTATTGAATAGATAATGATAACCCTGCAGGGGTGTACTTCTTCATAAACGCTCTCGCCACTTATCGCCCTGTACACGTCATGTACCTCGGCAACCTTCAAGCGGAAGCCGGGCGAGGGAGTTGGCCACGACCTGACTAACCAACAAGTCTCTAGTCCAGGTTTATCGCCTATTCAGGTTCCATCCGCAAGGAGATCTGGCCAGGGTGTCGCTCACAGCCCCAAACGATGTGTGCAGGGTTCCCAAGCCCACCATCCGGGTGCCACTTGGTACACCGTGCCACTGTGCCTAGTCTGTCCCAAGCCCACCTATACCGGGTGCCACTTGGTAGACTACTAACACTACCTACAAACACCAGAAACTAGTTGCAACTCTTGGACAGGGATCGAGTTGATTAATAAGCTGAGAGGGGCCGAGTTACCGGAACCCAATGTGTGGTAGTAACTGTTCATGGATCACAAACACAGAACTCAGTTCCTGAGAACGGCTGCAATGAGACAACCCACCATGTACTCCTACATGGCCTCTCACCGCTACCTTTACCAAATCGTGTTCACACACTTAGCTCTCAACGGTAGGACATGTTCACCATGTTCCAATTCATTCCCGATGAATCAGACCTGACCCAACTCTAAGCAGTAGCAGGCATGACAAACAAGCATGAATGAGTAGCCACATCAGGGCTCAAACAACTCCTACTCATACTAGTGAGTTTCATCTATTTACTGTGGCAATGACAGGTCATGCAGAGGAAAGGGGTTCAACTACCGCAGCATGTAACAGTTGAATCGCTGTTGTTCTAATGCAATAAAACAGAGCAAGAGCGAGAGAGTGGGATTGTATCGGAATGAACAAGGGGGATTTTGCTTGCCTGGCACTTCTGAAGATGATATAACTCTTCATCGGTGTCATCGAACTCATCGTCGGAACGAACGTCTACCGAGAGGGAACAACCACCAGCAAACACAAAAGGAACCGCAATCAATGCAATGCCACAATATGATGCATGATCATGACATGGTAATATGCTGTGATTTGAGCTAATGCATCTAGCTATTATTTAAATGAAGTTGGTTTGAATACATGATTCAAATTCCAACTTCATATATGATTATTTAAATGCCTTTTATTTGTTTTGTCCAAAACATAGGACAACATTGTTCAAACATGCATGAAAAAGGTACAGATGGATTCCTTGAATTTTTTTGATAATTTTCCATATATAATTTATTTAATTCTGAGCTACGGTTGATTTTCTATGATTTTTAGAAGTTTGGGGTATTTTCTGAGATTTATAAATCATTTCTGATTTATTTTAATTCCAAAAAAATTTACTGCGTCAGCACTGCGTCATCATGACATCAGCAGGTCAAAAGGGCGCGGTCCAGGTCAAACATGGCAAGTGGGACCCCCACGTCAGTGTAATAGGGCAGGGACAGAGGCTGACTAGTGGGTCCGGGTCAACGCACACGTCAACATAGTCAAAGCTGACGCGTGGGCCCGCTGCAATTAGATTAACCTCAATCTATTATTGTTAGTCGATTAGTTAGGCAGTGGGGCCCATATGTCAGAGACCCAGGGGGGTCAAATCCCTGGTCAACCGGGGCTAATTCACCGGTGACTCGACGCCGGCGAGGCCAGACGCGGCAGCGAGGTGTGGGATTCCTCCTCCAGTGACCAAATGACCGGCGGAGGGCATCTACGTGATGCTGAGGGGCTACCCCTTTGAGTAGTTGTGGTGTTTGGGCTCGGGGTGGTCGGAAAAGACGTCGGCGACGACGTTGGTGGCTGACGGAGCTCGGCGAGCTCGGGGTCGTCGCTAGGAGGCACGGCAGGAGGTGCGGAGCAGTGCTACAGGTACCTGGTGATACGTTGAGCGCTATGACACGCTCGGTTGCATCTCTAGGTGACAGTGGCCACGGCGGTGGCGTGTTGGGCGGCGGCCGGAGTTCGGCCAAGGCGGGGATAGGGCCTAGAGGTCAAACGCGACCAGGGAAGAGGGGGGAAACGACTCGGGGCTCACCACGAGTTCGTAGGGAGGGTAAGTGGGATCAGGGACGTCCTGCCGGCGGCGAATTCGGTGACGGCGGTCGTCTGTGCTGAAGCTTGAAGACGACGAAGATGCCAGCGATGAGGGGCTCCCGAGGTCGTGATCGTTGGCTTGTCGGCGTGTGGTGGTGAGGCGGAGCCGATGGGCACGCTAGCTTTGTGACGGAGGCTCTGTGGGCGAGGCGGCAGTGGACGGCGGCGACAGAGCTCCGCTCGGGTGGCTACCGCGCGAGCGCTGGGGAGAGAGGGAGGAACCAGAGAGAAAGGGGAGAAGGGGAGAGAGCTTTGGGCATCTCCCTGGCGAGGGGAGAGGAATGGGGGCGCGTCGGACAGCGTGAAGCAGGAGGTGGTGTCGACACGTGCGCGTCCACCACGCAACTGCTTCGGTCTGCGGGGGTTGAAGATGACTGGCAAGCTACTGGTGGGCTTGGCCAGCCAGCTGGGTCGGCTAGGTAAGTGGCTGGGCTTCTCTCTCTGTCCTTTTCTATTTTTCTTTCTGTGTTGTATGTTTTTCTTTTCTTTTGCCACTGTTTTTAAATTCAAAACAGAATCCAAACAGTGCCAATAAACCTTTGAATATTTTTATGTTGCTAACTGGATTGTTCCCGATGCACATAAAATATTTCAAAGTTATTTGAATATATATTCTATATATTTAAGAATATAGATCCAAATTCAAATATAATATGATTTAAATTCAATGTCCCAAAATATTCCATAAAATTGTTCCCGAATTTTGGATTGATGTATAGCTCTTTCCAAAAATTACCAAAACTATTTTAGGGCATTTTGGCTTCACTGAATGCATTTTCAGGGTTCTTGCCCTTTATTTAAAATTTTGACGCTTCCACTTTCCTCAATTCAAGTTTCATATGAATTTAAACATGATGACATGATGATCATGCAAGGGAAAGCAAAGGCTAAGCTAGGGCTGTGACAACTCACCCCTACTAAACAAGAATCTCGTCCCGAGATTCAAGTGTAGGGTAAGGTGAAGAGGGAACACAAACTAGCATAATCTTCACGATCCAGGTTGCACCTTATAAGGTTGTTGATTTGTTGCATACGTTGATCTTGATATCATCGCTTTTGAGATCTTCATCCACGCGAAGACGACAGAAAGAAACTCTACTAGGATTGATCTTCTCGAAGATCGAGCTATACAATGTCAACTTGCGGAATGAGATGTTGAAACATCTCGAGTTGAGGCACAAAACACATCGAGAGGGATGGAAGAACAAATGACAGGGTTAGATTTGGTGGGCAACAATTCCATGCTTAAGAAGGTGGTGAACGGCTGTCAACGTAGCAAGGAGTTGAGTTGCCATGATACCACAACGAGACATCTTAGAGGAGATGAGTCATAGAGCTATTCCCTCAAGTGGCAAAAAGAATTACTTTTGATACATAGATCATTGAAACTCTCTAAACTAGCCTAAGGAAAATTACAAACGATCGGTCGAAGGTGTTTGGAGAAATGGCATACTCGGACTAGAATGGATGATGTGGACTACCTTGTTGAAGACAACGCAATGAGTGATTTTTGCTTATCATCGGAGATGGATGGACCCATGGTAAGCCGACTTTGAAGATAATCCTGAGTAGTAATTACCGAGAGGGCAACCCATGGTTGGATTGGCACAATGGGGTGCAAGCTGAGAACAAAATGCAAATGGTGGGAATGTTCCAATCATCATATCTGCCTGAGATTCAGATCTGGTTAGAAACAGGATACTTCAGACTCAACATGTCTGAAAAAGAAGAGTTGCAACCCAAATCAACAAGATGATGTTGCGAGATTCTCGGGAGATGAACTATGATAGCAAGCTCCAAGACATGAGCGGGTTCTGCTACTCGCATGTGAACACGTTGTCATAGACAAGCATGGTAGTCTTACAACGAAACACTACCGAGTTCTGATTGGAACCATCATTGAAATAAAGAAGTCTTGTGCATGTCCATTTGGGCCCTTTGGGAATAGCATTTGAACTTCTTCAGTGGCTTCGTGTGCTAGGGATACATATAGAATGAAGGTTGCAAGTCTCGAATAAAGTTAGCATAGAGGACTACCTCAGACAATTCATCAACAATGGCTCTCCACCCACCCCTCCCACCTTCGGCCTAGGTTTTCCGGCGATCTCCTCTTCTAGCCAGTGAATTTTGCTTTTGATCCACCCATCTTGTCCGGCGGCATCTGGTCTACACATCTATACCCATTTCATATGGGTCCTTCTGGTGGATCGATGTTGAATCTGGATTTCTCGGTGGGCGCCATCTTTGAGGTCAAGGTTTTCAAGCATTGTGGGAGATCTATTCATTCCACGGATGGCACGGGACATTTCATTATGGCCGTGTCTTTCAGTAGACATATATTTCATCTTAATGATGATTCTGTGGCGGCTGCTTTGGAATCAGCGATTGGGGGTTCGGCAATTGAATTTTCGGTACAACTCATCCGAGACAAGGTATTCTCCTTTTTTGTCTCATGCAAGCAAGTTGGCTTATGCATCCTCCAGTTGCGATTGTTTGCGTGTCCACAATTCAAAAGCTATTTTCATCTTTGGGGGAATGGTGGCCCTAATTGGACTCGTGAGTTTAAGATCTGGAAAAAAGAGTGTGACGCTGAGTGGATTCTTGTGAGTCCCTCTAAGAAGCGTGCCACTTTGGGGTTGCTAGCTATGCATAAACCTCCGGCTAAATCTTCTTTAAGATCGCGTTCGTCAATCAGGAAGAATATTTCTTTCGCCATGTTCTAGCAATATCCTGCTTGCAAGGGTTACAGGTACCCTGCCTCACAGTCTGAGCTGGACGTGCTCTCTGAGGCCGGCTACGTCGTGAACCCCCAAGAGAAAGTGATCTTGCCCCCACCGCCGGTGACCAACCTCCTGTGGACGGTGGCGACGCCGTCCATCTCTTTCGGGACGATCAACGTCCCTGCCATGAACACTGCCATCATATCCGGAACTGCACCCACCCAGTTAATTCAAATTGAACATGTTCCACAAGACCCAGTAACACGTGATCTGATTACATCGGATTCAGCCCAACATGGCTGCATGGCCCAGCATGGGTCACCAGCCCAACATGGTTCATTACTGCACAATGGATCTCCAGCTATGGGTGGGGATGTCACGGCCCAATCTCTTACGGCACAGCCATCACAGGATATTTTGGATTTTTCTGTTGCCATAGTTGGATTATCTGCTCAGGCTGTTATGGATGACCAACCACCTGATCTTTCAAACGGTGATGCTCAACTTAATGATCTCATTGATGATATGGTTTTCAAGTTTTGGAAATGCCAGAATTGTTTATCTTTGCTGCACTATTCCAATTCATGCACTAGTCCTATTCGATGCCGCAGATGCTTTCGGCTGGGTCATCGAGCCAAAGGTTGCTCCGACGATGCGCATTCCCTGACTTACAAGTGGGTCCTGCGGGTCAATCCTACTTCCCCGGATCGGTCAGCTGAGATTTTCTCGCCCGACGCCTCGGTTTCCCATGCAGCCAGCCAAGTTGGGACTTTGTCCAGTCCCATCACGCCTGCAACACCATCACTTCCGCCATTGCCTGCCGAGCCACCGCCCATCACACCAGCGCCACCAACCTCCTCACCATTGCCCTGCCTAGCTGCACCACCTTCCGCCGCGGCTCCTACGCCGCCATCGGTTTCTCATCCAGCAATGGCAACCTTCGCACTTGACCCCGCGCCTTTCGTCCCGCCGGGCTTCGAGATCATCGACGGCGGACCACGGCGGCTTCCGCGGACCTTCTACTCTCCTGCAGTGGCTCCTGACCGTCAGCATGAGGAGTACGCCATTGCCATCGTCGATCCCGAGCCACTACCTGAAGAAGTTGCTATCTTCAGAAACATGGTCAGTGATTTCATTGTCAACAATCTTGGCCGCGCTGTTCTTGATGCTCAGCCTTGGATCCAAAGCGTTGAACTTTTCCGCTTTCGTAGTGCGGTTGCTAGGCAGGCACTGGTTGATCATCCTCCGTTTCAGATGGACAATGATGGCTTTGTTAGATTTGTGCCACATGATGAAGGGATCAACTTCAGAGCTATTCAGGGTTTTCGTAGGGGTTGGGTTATGATAGTTGGAATACCCCTAGACTATAGGCGGACGCAGTATATTGCTGATGCAATCAGTACCTTTGGCCGCTTCCACCACTGGCACCAGGATGATCCGCTGCTCGTGCGTACATTGGCATATGTTTCCTTTCCAGCAACCACTCTTGTGCCGTGCAATGTTGTTTATCGGGAGTTTGCAGATTTTGGAGGTTCACATATTTCTTGGTCTGCTCCAATCTATATTTTCTCTACGGATTTTACCGATATACTGCCACCTGATGAGGATCCGATGCCCTTCGACGGCAATCCCCATCCGCTCCCTGGACATCTGTAGTTTAATAACCACAATTGGGTTATGTCTGAGTTTCTTGAAATTGGCTGGGATGAGCTGCCTCCTCCAGTGCAGGAGAATGCTCCAAATGTCCAGGAGATTCCTCATGATGATCTGAATATTCAGCAGGAGATTGTGGAACAAAACCAGGTGAACCAGTCCCAGGAATCAATCATTCTTCAGGTTTCAGATGACTCTGTTAATGCTCAGCCATTTGACGACTTAGCGATCATTCAACAACCAGCAGTCCAGCTACAGCCTCCTCTTCATGTTGGCAGAGTTCTTACTGTCTTTGGCCCTGTCTTACCACCTGTGATGCAATGGGAAAGAGCTTTCCAGAAGTTAATGCCAACTATTTGCTCTGCTGACATCCCAAAATGTGTGTTCAGGCTTGATTTTGGTAATCTGTTGCTGTCTAAGAACTCTTGGGACATTTGTTTTGAGGGGTCAGATGTTAATCTCTCTTTGCAACCTGTGACAGAGCCCACACCCTGCATTCAACACCAGGTTTCTCCTGTCAAGAGGCCAGTTGCAAGGGCACTCTATTTTCACGACATCTCTGAACCTGTCAGGGAGTCATTTGATTTCTCTGCTCTGCCTGAGGTTACCACCAAGCGTGGCCGGAAGCCTAGAACTGCTAAGGTTTTGGTTGATACAGAGGTGCGCCGCAGCGCAAGACTAAGTGCTTTACATGATGGTTACCATAGATCTCCAAGCTGAGCTTCCCAGCATCCCAAAACCCAAAGCTCTTTCAAGAGGCGCTGAACCAGATCATCTCAGCCGGAGGAGAATCAATCAGTGCCTCCACCAACACCTGTTGCAGATCTTCAGCGTATTGGGGCACGTCTGCGCATTGCACCAGAGAAGATTTCCAAGGAAAAGCTTGAGGCTGATCCTTCTACCTCAACCAGCAACAAGGGTTCTGATGATTAGTCGCATCGGACGGCTTGATGGTCCATGGCGTACCAATATAAATGCCATTTATCTGCTCTTATGCTTTATGTTGGGGTTTTATCCAAACTATTTAGTTTGTCAGTGTAGGTCATTACGTGATCTACATTGTTGCTTTCTGTTATGGTTTGTAATGAATCAATCCGGGTTTAGAGACTGGAAGGTATTATGTTGGAACATGTGTGGCCTTAATTCTGAAGCACGTCAGCTTGCGGTCAAACAAAAGATTGATGAAAGTGGTTGTTCAGTCATTTGTTTGCAAGAAACGAAATGCATGCACATTGATCATAGGTTTATTAGAAAGTTATATCCTCGCTGCTTTGATAATTTCTCCTATGTGCCTTCGGTAGGGGCCTCGGCTGGTATGATTATCATTTGGAATTCTTCTTTCTTTGAAGGAAAATTAATTGAGGCAAGGCACTATGGTATAATTATGGAATTCCATTCTAAACATACTTCTGAAGTTTGGAACCTAGTGCTAGTATATGGTCCGCGCCAGGGTCAGGCCAGGGATGATTTTGTTCAATGGTTATACAACCTAAACATCAACTCTGATGATAATTGGCTGCTTTTAGGGGACTTCAATTTCATGCGATCGTTGGAAAATCGAAACCTGCCCGTGGGTAATGTTAATGACATCTTTCTGTTTAATGAAGTGATTGGCCATCTGGGCCTCGTTGAGTTACCAATTAAAGGACGGCAATTTACTTGGTCGAATATGCAAATTGAACCTTTACTAGAGCAGATAGATTGGTTCTTTACTTCAGTTGCATGGACAGCGGACCATCCTAACACACTGGTATTACACCTTGCACGCACGACTTCTGATCATGTTCTGTGTGTGGTCTCGATTGCTACTGCTATCCCAAAGGCTAATATCTTCCGTTTTGAGAATTATTGGATTGACTTGCCTGGCTTTTATGACTGTGTGGCTCAGGTTTGGAATAAATCCGTGGACAGACCCTCGGCTGCTCTAACCATTTCCTCTAAATTCAAGGCTCTGCGGTATGCACTCAAGAAATGGCACATGAATTTCTACACAATTAAAGCACTCATTGCTGATTGCAACAAAGTAATTCTATTCTTAGATGGTCTGGAAGAGATTAGACCTTTGTCAAGACCGGAGTTTAATTTCAAGCAAATTGTGAAATTGTATTTGGAGGATACTTTGCACTGGCAATTTGTATATTGGAAACAACGTTGTACTATACGCAGCATAAAAGTTGGGGAGGAAAATTCTAAGTTTTTCCATGCAATGGCCACGGAGAGATATAGGAGAAACACAATTTCCTCCATTAAGAATGCTGATGGTGAAGTTGTCTCGGATCACCAACAACTTGAGAACATGTTTTGGTCTGATTTTAATCAACGAATGGGCTTTGCAAAAGGAATTCGCATGGGTTTTGACTTAGACACATTAATTCCGAGAGTTGATGGCCTTGAGGATCTATCCCAGCCTTTTACTAATTCCGAGGTTGATGCTGTCATTAAACACATGCCGCCGGACCGGGCCCCTGGTCCCGATGGTTTTTCTGATCTATTCTTAAAGAGATGCTGGCCAATCCTAAAGGAGGATTTCATGCAACTAGTGAAGGAGTTTTATGAAGGAAGATGCAGTTTGGAATGTCTTAACACTTCCTTAATTACCCTTATACCGAAAAAGTTGAGGCCTGAAGTGGTTGGAGATTTTCGGACAATCTCTTTGACCAACACGTGCTTGAAATTCTTAACCAAGCTGCTTGCTAATCGACTCCAGAAGGTGATCCTAAGGTGCATCCACCGTAATCAATATGGTTTTCTTTGATCTCGGTTGATCCAAGATTGCCTAGCATGGTGTTTTGAGTATATACACCAATGTAAGGCCTTGAAGCGCCCCATCGTCCTCTTAAAGCTGGATTTCACTAAAGCTTTTGACACAGTTGAACATGACCTAATCCTCAGAATCATGCAACGCAAGGGCTTTGATTCCCGATGGACTGGTTGGATCAATACTATCCTATCTACTGGATCTTCTTCTGTGCTCCTCAACGGTGTGCTAGGGATGCACTTTGTCTGCAGAACGGGCGTGCGTCAGGGGGATCCTCTCTCACCGTTTCTTTTTGTGATTGCGGTGGATTTACTGCAATCTGTTGTCAATGAGATGTGCTCCAGGAATATTCTATCTCTGACAATCCCAACTAACTCCAATTATTATCCAATAGTACAATATGCCGACGACACTTTAATTGTTCTGCCTGCGATGGATGAGCAACTCATTGCCTTCAAGGAAATGCTGGCTACTTTTGCTGAGTCCACTGGTTTGCGGGTTAACTTCAGTAAATCCTCTCTCATTCCTATAAACATGTCTGATGAGGACGGAGCTAGAGTGGCCTCTCTTCTTGGATGTGATGTTGGGACGATGCCTTTCACGTACCTAGGACTGCCAATGGGAACTTCTAGGCCTACAATCTATGATCTACTTCCTCTGGTTGACCGTGTTGAGCGTCGTTTATCTGCATCAGCATGCTTACTAAACCAAGGGAGCCGACTGCAACTTCTTCAGTCGGTGTTGTGCTCCATGCCAATATATTTTTTGTGCACATTATCGCTCCCAAAAGGCATCTTGCAGCAGTTAGAACGAATCATGAGATAGTGTCTGTGGAGAGGCAACACGGATAATCCACGTCAATCACTGGCTGCTTGGGATTTAGTCTGTCGCCCTAAGGATGTTGAGGGTTTGGGTGTTCTTAACTTGGCCATCCAAAATGAGGCTCTTCTTCTAAAGCATCTATTCAAGTTCTTCAATAAGGTGGATGTGCCCTGGGTATCTTTAATTTGGGACACTTATTACGCAGCATCACTGCCCCAAAGCACACAGAGTTGTGGTTCATTTTGGTGGCGTGATATCATGCGTTTATATCCCAAGTTCTGCAAGCTTGCTGTTCCACAAGTTCTCGCTGGTGACACGGTGCTTTTTTGGCTTGATCGTTGGCAGCTGGGAAATCATGTTGTCCTCTTGCAGGATTGTTTCCCTCGGCTACACTCATTTGTTGTGGATGATGCAGTTATGGTCAAGGACTTTATGGAGCAGCCTGATATCTTGGATCATTTCCATTTGCCTCTTTTGCAGGAGGCCTTCTCGGAACTCACGCAATTACAGGCCCTCCTGTCTTTGATCAATCTGGATGGTGAGAGCAAGGATATTTGGAAATGGCCATCAAAGACTAGAGTCTTCCTGTCAAAATTATATTATGATTCTTGCTTCTCACACCTAGTGGTTGACCCAATTTTACGGTGGATTTGGAAATGTGCATGCACGTTAAAAATAAAAGTTTTCAGTTGGCTTTTGTTAATGGATCGCCTGAATACCAGGGATATGATGCAACATTGACATTGGATCGTCCAGGATGGCACATGTGTGCTATGCAACCTTGCACAACATGAGGATTGGGCTCATCTCTTCTTTGCTTGCAACTTTAGCCAAAGGGTTTGGGACTATCTTGGAATTTCTTGGACAGTTCAACCGAACCAAACCACACATGAAATGGCACAAGCAGTTAGGAAGGATTTTGGCTTCCCTTTTTTCTCTGAGGTTGTATTCACTGCTACCTGGAACATTTGGATACAAAGGAATGGGAAGATTTTCAGAAATGAACAACCAACATTCAGAGCTTGGAGAACAAATTTCATTCATGACATCTCTCTTCTTTCTCATAGGATGAAATGTAAATATAGAGATAGTCTTCTGTCTTGGATAGCTAACCTTTCTTAGTCTTTTCTTGTAAGTATCCTTTCTTTACTCTGTACATCCTAAGCTTGTAACTTTCTTGCATTTTATTAATAAAGGACTGTGAGGTTGTTGCCTTGCAGTACATAGTCAAAAAAAAGGTTGCAAGTCTCCAAACCATAGAATACTTCGCACATGTGCATGACTGACTTGGGATGATTCCAGCGGAAGCAAAACTAACTTTCTTGAATTCATGGCGGCAACTTTCACCAAATGCACGTGAATCAGAGGTAGTCACTTTTTTCATCCAAACATATGATTCATGAACGAAACATGAAGATAATGCTTATAAAGTTTCCAATACTAGCTGGATGTTCAACACGAATCATGGAGAAGGTAGCAGTGTTGCTGATGGGCTCAACAACAATTCATCCAGGTTTCCATGGAGATGGAATTCCATAATTATGTGAACAAGTGATAGCATTGGTCAGACCCAAAAGATATAATGGTGTATGCTCGAGGGATCAACCACGAGTAAGACAACATTATGAACATCGTTGGTTCTGATTTGATTTGATGATAGCCCATACTCAAATCAAAGTTTTGATACGACAATAGGTCCAACAACTGATCACAGGGACCAATCGATGAAGATATCATCTATCTTCAACACACGCAAATATATCCCTTGAGATGAACTAAGCTGGCAAGCTTTTATCTTCCAACTCTCCAAGTTATTGTTTAGCTTAACCAACTAGCTCAGGGGGGTAACCGACACAGATTCTTGGAGAATGGCTAGTTTGCAAGAAACCAACTTGATCACGAACTCCACATAGCGGTCAGGTGACAACCTGGTAATACTTCCGAGAAGATATTTGAAAAATCACGAACCACCGACGTGATACTAAGCTCGAGATCAATCTTGCTTTTCAAGGCAAGACGATATGATCAAAAGAGCAAGGGTTTGTCAAAATCCTAACCCGTTGATCGAAGAGTGCACCAGGAAATAAGGACTAGGTAGCACGATCAACCTTAGGGTGATGATTCAATAATCAGCACACTAAGAATGATATTAATGTCCATTAACTACCAAGCAAAGGGTTGCTAGGAGTATTGATTTCACACATCACAATTCACTTGTCGGCATTCAGGTTACAATAACATGGGAACCGAGGAATGAATAATTATGGCAAGAAGTATCACTGCAACCAGAATTTATAAGAGTTGGTGCAATTATCATGACATTCCTGCCATCAAGAGGGAAATACTTCAGGGTAGAATAGAATCAAAAGTTGGATTGGCATTTTGATCTGCGGAATACAACTGCTTTGACCCAATCCTAGATATGGATGAGGTACTGGAGTTTGTTTCTCGTAGTCATTCTGAAATAGAACGGCTCGATGGACCACAAGAATAATAGGCATCGATAACACGAATGCACAACTAGTCCTGACTATCAATTGATAGACAAAGGTCAGAATATAACTAAAGAGAGACAACTCAAAGGAACATAAGTTTTTCTGAGTTGTGGATGCATAGATTAGTATGTCAAACCAAGTTCAACAGGTTTCTTCCAAACAACCCATGCAGAAAGGTAGAACTGGCAGAATCACAATTATGAATGGAGAACTCCTCAAGAGTACTATGATTGTGATATTTGGTTCAACAAGGAACTTCTGCCATAAGTAGTGCATGGTATTGAAAGAAGGATTTACCATGGACCTTCAGGACTATCGCAAAGATTACTAATATCCTAAAGGAACGAGCAAACACTATCAACAGAGATGTGCAGAATGACTCATGGGTTTCAGGAACCCATGGATAGAATACCTACTAAACTAGATGGCATCACGGGATGCTTTCAAGAATGATGGCCAGAATCATCACACTGGGGATATGAAAGCATTGCTAAATTCTCGAGGACACCTAGGGTCATAATACTAACTCCAACATACATGTCAAGGCAATGGAGTACCTCAACACATTGATTAGTGTGCTTAATCTAGCCCAAAATACAACAGGAACATGGACGAAAGATTTGCAAGTGCATCAGATTATTTAGAAACCTGGAATGAGTCGGATAGCATAACGGCTGTAAATGCTCGAAAAGATTTGAGACATCCTACAAAATGGTGGCATAACCACTAAACATCGCAATATCAAGTTTCCAAGTCCAACTAACAACACACTAGAGTAGTAGAAACTGGACTGAGGCTTAAATCCAACAATCCTAGGCAACTATGGTTTAGTAACGCGTCATCCTGAGAGATAGAAGAGAAGCCTAGTTCTTAACCCCGTAGAAATATAAGATGACTCAGATCAGAAGGTCATGAGGATAAGGAGTAAAACGATCCTTACGTTCCCTTCCACAATCAATTCCCTTATATAACTAAAGCATTTCTAGACTCAACTTCGACCAGCTTGGCTTGATAATCCTACAGGCAGTCAGGCTCTAATACCAAAGTTGTCAGGACCCCGATTCCAAGTCATATCGATCTAGCCGGTAACACCTCATATAACTTTGCGGCCTCACGCACGGTATTCCCACGGGTGTCGCCTTACCATGGCCCGGGACCATTTGTACCTTTTGGCTCATGTATATGATAGTGTCGCTAGCATCCATATGACAGAGAACCTGGGCCGACATGACTAGTCATGAACCCAAAGTGGCACTAACTTACGGGGACAGGCATACATGAATCAACATCGAGCATGTCGGTCAGCAAGGTGTGAATCCAGGCTGTAGCACTAGGCTAACAGGACTCCGGTGAACCGGGCTATAGCAGGCTAGGCAGGACTCCGGATGTCACCGCGTGACATTTCCCCGAAGGAACAGACATAGGAACAAAGTGAATCACATGCCGGCCAGTCAAGTGTTCCGGAGCAGTAGTGCTGGGCTAGCAGGACTCCGGTGAACCGGGCTGTAGCGGACTAATATGGTTCATGGAAGCACAAGACTACATTTCCCCATAAGAGAGGCTACCAAGGATAAACAACTAGGTTGTCGGATCCCACACATACCAAGCATTTCAATCATACACACAATATGCTCAATATGTGCAATACAACATGGCATCACAACAAGACTCTACGACTCAGAGTATTTATTCATTAGGCTCCAAGGAGCGAGATATTACAAACATGGGTCTCATGACCCAACAATCATAGCGTACAATCAAAGCACATGCGGAAGCTTAACATGTCTTAGTACAGACATCTATAAATGAAAAAAGCTGAGAAGCCTGACTATCTACCAGATCCTGCCGAGGGCACAAGATCGTAGCTGAGGTATCAAGCTAAACGTTGAAGTCCACACGAAACTACTAGCGAGACTGACGTCTCTCTGCAAAACATAAAATAGGCAAACGTGAGTACAAATGTACCCAGCAAGACATACATCAGAACTATCTACATATGCATCGGTATCAACAAAGGGTGGTGGTGGAGTTTGACTACAGCAAGCCAGCTTTGACTCAGTGACTAACCTAAACTACGACTGCAAGTAACTCTTTTGAGGTGGCGCACACGAGTCCACAAATTCACCATACCAATACACCACTATGGATCCGCTCCCGACTCCCTGCGAGAACGCCATCCATAGCACTCACGCTTATCTTGCGAGTTTTAGAGTATCCACTTTCACTTGTCTATGAACTATGCAAGGGGTCCAAGTTTCCATATCCGAGGAATCCGGCTATTTTAATAGATAATGATAACCCTGCAGGTGTGTACTTCTTCACACACGCTCTCGCCACTTATTGCCTTGTACACGTCATGTACCTCGGCAACCTTCAAGCGGAAGCCGGGCGAGGGAGTCGGCCACGACCTGACTAACCAACAAGTCTCTAGTCCGGGTTTATCGCCTTTTCGGGTTCCATCCGCAAGGAGATCCGGCCGGGGTGTCGCTCACGGCCCCAAACGATGTGTGCAGGATCCGCAAGCCCACCATCCGGGTGCCACTTGGTACACCGTGCCACTGTGCCTAGTCTATCCCAATCCCACCTGTACCGGGTGCCACTTGGTAGACTACTAACACTACCTACAAACACCAGAAACTAGTTGCAACTCCTGGACAGAGATCGAGTTGATTAATAATCCAAGAGGGGCCGAGTTACCGGAACCCAATGTGTGGTAGTAACTATTCATGGATCACAAACATAGAACTCAGTTCCTGAGAACGGCTGCAATGAGACAACCCACCATGTACTCCTACATGGCCTCTCACCGCTACCTTTACCAAATCGTGTTCACACACTTAGCTCTCAACGGTAGGACATGTTCACCACGTTCCAATTCATTCCCGATGAATCAGACCTGACCCAACTCTAAGTAGTAGTAGACATGAAAAACAAGCATGAATGAGTAGGCACATCAGGGCTCAAACAACTCCTACTCATACTAGTGGGTTTCATCTATTTACTATGGCAATGACAGGTCATGCAGAGGAAAGGGGTTCAACTACCGCAGCATGTAACAGTTGAATCGTTGTTGTTCTAATGCAGTAAAAGAGAGCAAGAGCAAGAGAGTGGGATTGTATCGGAATGAACAAGGGGGCTTTTGCTTGACTGTCACTTCTGAAGATGATATAACTCTTCATAGGTGTCATCGAACTCATCGTCGGAACGAACGTCTACCGAGAGGGAACAACCACCGGCAAACACAAAAGGAACCGCAATCAATGCAATGCCACAATATGATGCATGATCATGACATGGTAATATGCTATGATTTGAGCTAATGCATCTAGCTATGATTTAAATGAAGTTGGTTTGAATACATGATTCAAATTCCAACTCCATATATGATTATTTAAATAACTTTTATTTGTTTTGTGCAAAACAGAGGACAACATTTTTCAAACATGCATGAAAATGGTACAGATGGATTCCTTGAATTTTTCTGATAATTTTCCATATATAATTTATTTAATTCTGAGCTACAGTTGATTTTCTATGATTTTTAGAAGTTTGGGGTATTTTTGAAATTTATAAATCATTTCTGATTTATTTTAATTCCAGAAAACTTTACTGCGTCAGCACTGCATCATCACAACGTCAGCAGGTCAACAGGGCGCGGTCCAGGTCAAACATGACAAGTGGGACCCGCACCTCAGTGTAATAGGGTAGGGACAGAGGCTGACCAGTGGGTCCAGGTCAACGTACACGTCAGCATAGTCAAAGCTGACGCGTGGGCCCGCTGCAATTAGATTAACCTTAATCTATTATTGTTAGTCGATTAGTTAGGCAGTGGGGCCCATATGTGAGAGACCCAGGGGGTCAAATCCCTGGTCAACCGGGGCTAATCCACTGGTGACTCGACGCCGGTGAGGCCGGACGCGGCGGCGAGGTGCGGGATTCCTCCTTTGGTGACCAAATAGCCGGCGGCGGGCATCTACGTGATGCTGGGGGGCTGCCACGTCGAGTGGTGGTGGTGTTTGGGCTCGGGGTGGTCGGAAAAGACGCCGGCGACGATGTTGGCGGCTGCCGGAGCTTGGCAAGCTCGGGGTCGTCGCTAGGAGGCACAGCAGGAGGTGCGGAGCGGTGCTACAGGCACCTGGTGATGCGCTGAGTGCTATGACGCGCTCGGTTGCATCTCTAGCTGACGGTGGCCACGACGGTCGCATGTTGGGCGGCGGCCGGAGTTCGGCCAAGGCGGGGCTAGGGCCTAGAGGTCAAACGCGACCAGGGAAGAAGGGGGAAACGACTCGGGGCTCACCGCGAGTTCGTAGGGAGGGTAAGTGGGCTCGGGGACATCCTGCCAGCAGCGAATTCGGCGACAGCGGTCGTCGGTGCTGAAGCTTGAAGATGACGAAGATGCCAGCGATGAGGAGCTCCCGAGGTCATGATCATTGGCTTGTCGGCGCGTGGTGGTGAGGTTGAGCCGATGGGCACGCTAGCTTTGTGAGGGAGGCTCTGTGGGCGAGGCGACAGTGGACGGCGGCGACAGAGCTCCGCTCGGGTGGCTGCGGCGCGAGCGCTGGGGAGAGAGGGAGGAACTAGAGAGAAAGGGGAGAGGGGGAGAGAGCTTTGGGCATCTCCTTGGCGAGGGGAGAGGAATGGGGGCGCGCGGGACAGCGTGAAGTAGGAGGTGGCGTCGACACGCGCGCGTCCAGCACGCAGCTACTTCGGTCGGCGGGGGTTGAAGATGACTGGCAAGCTACTGGTGGGCTGGGCCAGCCAGCTGGGCCGGCCAGGTAAGTGGCTGGGCTTCTCTCTCTCTGTCCTTTTCTATTTTTCTTTATGTTTTGGTTGTTTTTTTCTTTTCTTTTGCCATTGTTTTTAAATTCAAAACCGAATCCAAACAGTGCCAATAAACCTTTGAATATTTTTATGTTGCTAACTGGATTATTCCCGATGCACATAAAATATTTCGAAGTTATTTGAATATATATTCTATATATTTAAGAATATAGATCCAAATTCAAATATAATATGATTTAAATTCAATGTCCCAAAATATTCCATAAAATTGTTCCAGAATTTTGGATTGATGTATAGCTCTTTCCAAAATTACCAAAACTATTTTTAGGGCATTTTGGCTTCACTGAATGCATTTTGAGGGTTCTTGCCCTTTATTTAAAATTTTGAGGCTTCCACTTTCCTCAATTCAAGTTTCATATGAATTTAAACATGATGACATGATGATCATGCAAGGGCAAGCAAAGGCTAAGCTAGGGTTGTGACAGGATCGGGAATCTGACACCTCTTAACAAGAAGGGAACAAAGCATACTCGTTCCCCCCTGGACGGATTGGGGAAGTTCTCCGCTTGAGCCCCTCCATTAAAGGACATCATCCATGCTCGTACGGGGACCAAATCCGCGGGAGGAAGAAAGCCCTGTGTTTGGAGCTTCACCGGCTGACTATGAGAAACAGAACATCTCTCCCAATCCCCCTTTTCAGAGTTGTGGGGACGAGTGTAAGAGCTGGGAGCGCTAGCCATGTTGGGGTGGTTCTGCTCCGCAAGCTCGAAGGATGTTTTTTCCGCGTGATTTGGAAGGGATCTGAGATATATTCTCTTTAAATAGGCACCTTTCTGGTACGATCAGGGTGGTATATGTAAAAATACCCCGACCTCTTGTATTCACTCGACACATGGAAGCTGAAGTCAAGAAGGCGTGGAAGCCAAGGGGTACAACATTAAATGGAAAGCTGAATACATCACTTTAAAAGTCATAGGAGGAGGAACCTGCCTTGCAATGCCGAAGACTATCTGCGTGCCGAACACCTTGTCATTGAAGTCTGGTTCGGGGGCTACTGAGGGAGTCCTGGACTAAGGGGTCCTCGGGCGTCCGACCTATTGGATATGGGCCGGACTGATGGCCGTGAAGACACGAAGACTGAAGATTCTACCCGTGTCCGGATGGGACTCTCCTTGGCGTGGAAGGCAAGCTTGGCGACCAAATATGAATATTCCTTTCTCCGTAACCGATCTTGTGTAACCCTAGATCCCTCATGTGTCTATATAAATCGGAGGGCTAGGTCCCTGGATAGATCCCTCATAATCATAGTCAGGCTAGACTTTTAGGGTTTAGCCATTACGATCTCATGGTAGATTAACTCTTGTAATAGTCATATTCATCAAGATCAATCAAGTAGGAAGTAGGATATTACCTTCATAGAGAGGTCCCGAACCTGGGTAAACATTATGTCCCTCGTCTCTTGTTACCATCGATCCTAGACGCATAGTGCGGGACCCCCTACCCGAGATCTGCCGGTTTTGACACCGACAGCTGGTGCTCGAGGGGTGCAAGGGAACAGGTGGTTAGATCGAAGCTGCTGATGGCCGGTCAATGCGTGCTTGCGGCGCCATGCCTGGGCGCTCGAGCGTAGGAGTTGCAAATGGAGGAGATGCAGATCGAGCGGTTGCCAGATCTGATGGTGCTGGATGAGGTAGATCGTTTTGCAATCTGCCACATGGTTGCCAGATACATATTTCGATTGCATAAACCTTTCTAATTACTAACATTAACTTCATTAGCGTGGGCCCAAATATCAGGTGTTTCCTAGTCTTCGACTGTTTTGCCGTATGGGGCAGTCATATAGAACTGAATAGCTATCAAGTCAACAAACTCTTTGAGGTCATTATGTCAAGGGGGATATTCTTAGAAAACAACAATTTTTTTGTTTGTGCAATAAACAATACAACCGCCAACTATAGGATGGTATGAACTTTACCTTATAGCTCTTATCTTACTATGCACGTTGAATGTTTATACAAACACTAAATAATTTTTTTTGATTGGTGCTTTCCAAAGGAGTACACCAAGTGTTACATCTCAAGGCATCTGCTGGGTCGTGAGCCATCAAAGATATTTTTGGATACACCAAACTCCTCTCGTCATACTATCTGTGATCCATTAGAACTGGACAAAGTTGTTCGTGACATGCACATGAAGGAGGGCACAATATGGGCATTCCACTTCTTCAAGGTTGCCAATGACCCGATTGTTTTTCTCTTGGAATGTATACCTGTATGATGATGATCGACTCTCATGTGATCGATCAAAATATGTTTTTACTCATGTCTGCAACAATTAATGATTGATGTGTATGTTGTGTTTATTGATATGAATTGTGTTGTCAGCCCTGGAATTGCATGTATTAAATTATTTTTGATATAATTCGTGTTGTGTTAAATTAAGACATAAAACCTGATGTGTTGTTCATGCTAATGGACACGGTTTTGTACAACAAACCATGTGCAATGCTTAACTGCAATACAAATGATTTTGTAGAAGAAATGTGTATGTTATGAACATATTATAGCACACGTTTCACCTGGCAAGTAACGTGTGTAATACTAACTATAATAAAAACGATTTTGCGAACTGTTTAGTTGTGTATGCTATAGACAGTTTTGTTGGGGATCGTAGCAGAAATTTAAAATTTTCTACGCATCACCAAGATCAATCTATGGAGTAATCTAGCAACAAGGGGAAGGAGAGTGCATCTACATACCCTTGTAGATCGCTAAGCGGAAGCGTTGCAAGAACACGGATGAGGTAGTCGTACTCGTGGCGATTCAGATCGTGGTCGATTCCAATCTAAGCGCCGAACAACGGTGTCTCCGTGTTCAACACACGTACAGCCCGGTGACGTCTCCCGCGCCTTGATCCAGCAAGGAGAGAGGGAGAGGTTGGGGAAGACTCCGTCCAGTAGCAGCACGACGGCGTGGTGATGGTGGAGGAGTGCGGGACTCCAGCAGGGCTTCACCAAGCACTACGAGAGACGAGGAGGGAGAGAGGTAGGGTTGCGCCAAGAGGGAGATCAAATCATGTGTTGGGCAGCCCCAATACCTCAAGTGTATATAGGGGGGGAGGGGCTGCGCCCCCCATCTAGGGTTCCATCCCTAGGGATGGCGGTAGCCCCCAAAACCCATCTAGGGTGCGGCCAAGGGGGGGAAGAGAGGGGGCGCCCTAGGGTGGGCCTTATGGCCCATCTAGACCTAGGGTTTGCCCCCTTCCCACTCTCCACGCGCCTTGGGCCTTGGTGGGGGGGCGCACCAGCTCACCTGGGGCTGGTCCCCTCCCACAGTTGGCTCACGCAGCCTTCTGGGGCTGGTGGCCCCACCTGGTGGACCCCCGGGACCCTCCCGGTGGTCCCGGTACGTTACCGATAGCACCCGAAACTTTTTCGGTGACCAAAACGGGACTTCCCATATATAAATCTTTACCTCCGGACCATTCCTGAACTCCTCGTGACGTCCAGGATCTCATCCGGACCCTGAACAACATTGGGTAATCGCATACATACTTTCCCTATAACCCTAGCATCATCGAACCTTAAGTGTGTATACCCTACGGGCTCGGGAGTCATGCAGACATGTCCGAGACAACTCTCCGGTCAATAACCAACAGTGGGATCTGGATACCCATGTTGGCTCCCACATGTTCCACAATGATCTCATCGTATGAACCACGATGTCAAGGATTCAATTAATCCCGTATACAATTCCCTTTGTCTATCGGTACGATACTTGCCCGAGATTCGATCGTCGGTATCCCGATAGCTGTTCAATATCGTTACCGACAAGTCTCTTTTACTCATTCCGTAACACATCATCCCGTGATCAACTCCTTGGTCACATTGTGCACATTATGATGATGTCCTACCGAGTGGGCCTAGAGATACCTCTCCGTTACACGGAGTGACAAATCCCAGTCTCGATTCGTGCCAACCCAACAGACACTTTCGGAGATACCCGCAGTGCACCTTTATAGCCACCCAGTTACGTTGTGACGTTTGGTACACCCAAAGCATTCCTACGGTATCCGGGAGTTGCACAATCTCATGGTCTAAGGAAATGATACTTGACATTAGAAAAGCTTTAGCATACGAACTACACGATCTTGTGCTAGGCTTAGGATTGGGTCTTGTCCATCACATCATTCTCCTAATGATGTGATCCCGTCATCAACGACATCCAATGTCCATGGTCAGGAAATCATAACCATCTATTGATCAACGAGCTAGTCAACTAGAGGCTTACTAGGGACATGGTGTTGTCTATGTATCCACACATGTATTTGAGTTTCCTATCAATACAATTCTAGCAGGGATAATAAGCGATTATCATGAACAAGGAAATATAATAATAACTAATTTATTATTGCCTCTAGGGCATATTTCCAACAGTCTCCCACTTGCACTAGAGTCAATAATCTAGTTCACATCACTATGTGATTGTAATGAATCCAACACCCATGGGGTATGTTCATATCTTGCTTGTGAGAGAGGTTTATCAGTCAATGGGTCTGAACCTTTCAGATCCATGTGTGCTTTACAAATCTCTATGTCATCTTGTAGATGCAGCTACCACGTGCTACTTGGAGTTATTCCAAATAACTGCTCTACTATACGAATCCAGTTTACTCCTCAAAGTCATCCGGATTAGTGTCAAAGTTTGCATCGACGTAACCCTTTACGACGAACTCTTTTACCACCTCCATAAACGAGAAAATTCCTTAGTCCACTAGTTACTAAGGATAAGTTCGACCGCTGTCGTGTGATCCATTCCTGGATCACTCTTGTACCCCTTGACTGACTCATGGCAAGGCACACTTCAGGTGCGGTACACAGCATAGCATACTATACAACCTACGTCTAAAGCATAGGGGACGACCTTCGTCCTTTCTCTCTATTCTGCCGTGGTCAGGTCTTGAGTTTTAGTCAATACTCATACCTTATAACACAGCCAAGAACTCCTTCTTTGCCGATCTATTTTTGAACTCCTTCAAAATTTTGTCATGGTATGTGTTCGTTTGAAAGTACTATTAAGCGATTTTGATCTATCCTTATAGATCTTGATGCTCAATGTTCAAGTAGCTTAATCCAGGTTTTCCATTGAAAAACACTTTTCAAATAACCCTGCATGCTTTCCAGAAATTCTACATCATTTCTGATCAACAATATGTGAACAACATATACTCATCAAAAATTCTATAGTGCTCCCACTCACTTCTTTGGAAATACAAGTTTCTCATAAACTTTGTATAAACCCAAAATCTTAGATCATCTCATCAAAGCATACATTCCAATTCCGAGATGCTTACTCCAGTCCTTAGAAGGATTGCTAGAGCTTTGCATACTTGTTAGCATCTTTCAGGATTGACAAAACCTTCTGGTTGTATCACATACAACCTTTCCTCAAGAAAAACGTCGAGGAAACAATGTTTTGACATCCTATCTGCAAGATTTCATAAATAATGCAGTAACTGCTAACATAATTCCAAAAGACTCTTAGCATCGCTACGAGTGAGAAAGTCTCATCGTAGTCAACTCCTTGAACTTGTCGGGAAACATCTTAATGACAAGTCGAGCTTCCTTAATGGTGACACTTACCATCATTGTCCGTCTTCCTTTTAAAATCCATCTGCACCCAACAGCCTTATGACCATCAAGTAGTTCTTTCAAAGTCTATACTTTATTTATACATGGATCCTTTCTCGGATTTTATGGCCTCGATCCATTCGTCGGAATCCGGGCACACCATCGCTTCTCCATAGCTCGTAGGTTCATTGTTGTCTAGCAACATGGCTTCCAAGACAGAATTATGTACCACTCTGAAGTAGTATGCATCCTTGTCAACCTATGAGGTTTGGTAGTGACTTGATCCAAAGTTTCATGATCACTATCATAAGCTTCCACTTCAATTGGTGTAGGTGCCACAGGAACAACTTCCTGTGCCCTGCTACACACTAGTTGAAGTGACGGTTCAATAACCTCATCAAGTCTCCACCATCCTCCCACTCAATTCTTTCGAGAGAAACTTTTCCTCGAGAAAGGAACCGTTTCTAGAAACAATCACTTTTGCTTCCGGATCTGAAATAGGAGGTATACCCAACTATTTTTGGGTATTCTATGAAGATGCATTTATCCGCTTTGGGTTCGAGCTTATCAGCCTGAAACTTTTTCACATAAGCTTCGCAGCCCCAAACTTTTAAGAAACGACAGCTTAGGTTTCTCTAAACCTATAGTTCATATGGTGTCGTCTCAATGGAATTGGGTGGTGCCCTATTTAAAGTGAGTGTGGTTGTCTCTAATGCCTAACCCATAAACGATAGTGGTAACTCGATAAGAGACATCATGGTATGCACCATATCCAATAGGGTGCAGTTATGATGTTCGGACACACCATCACACTATGGTGGTCCAGGCGGTATTAGTTGTGAAACAATTTCCACAATGTCTTAATTGTGTGCCAAACTCGTAACTCAGATATTCATCTCTATGATCATATCATAGACATTTTATCATCTTGTCACGACGATCTTCAACTTCACTCTAAAATTACTTAAACCCTTTCAATAATTCAGACTTGTGTTTCATCAAGTAAATATACTCAGCATCTACTCAAATCATCTGTGAAGTAAGAACATAACGATATCCATTGCGTGCCTCAGCACTCATTGGACTGCACACATCAAAATGTATTACTTCCAACAAGTTGCTTTCTTATTCCATCTTACTAAAAACGAGGCCTATCAGTCATCTTGCCCATGTGGTATGATTTGCATGTCTCAAGTGATTCAAAATCAAGTGAGTCCAAACGATCCATCTGCATGGAGTTTCTTCATGCATATCTACCAATAGACATGGTTCGCATGTCTCAATCTTTTCAAAAATGAGTGAGTCCAAAGATCCATCAACATGGAGCTTCTTCATGTGTTTTATACCAACATGACTCAAATGGCAGTGCCACAAGTACATGGTACTATCATTACTATCTTATATCTTTTGGCATGAACATGTGTATCACTACGATCGAGATTCAATAAACCATTCATTTTAGGTGCAAGACCATTGAAGGTATTATTCAAATAAACAGAGTAACCATTATTCTCCTTAAATGAATAACCGCTTGGTAATAAACATAATCCAATCATGTATATGCTCAACGCAAACACCAAATAACAATTATTTTGGTTTAACACCAATCCCGATGGTAGAGGGAGCGTGCGATGTTTGATCACATCAACCTTGGAAACACTTCCAACACATATCGTCATCTCACCTTTAGCTAGTCTCCGCGGCCTTTTATTTCTACCAAGTATCTAGGGTAGTTCTGCTTCAGTGACTGTTCCCCTCATTATAGAAGCACTTAGTCTCGGGTTTGGTTCAACCTTGGGTTTCTTCACTAGAGCAGCAACTGATTTGCCGTCTCATGAAGTATCCCTTATTTCCCTTGCCCTTCTTGAAACTAGTGGTTTAACAATCAACAATTGATGCTCCTACTTGATTTCTACTTTCGCGGTGTCAAACATCGCGAGTTGCTCAAGGATCATCATGTCTATCCTTGATATGTTATAGTTCATCACTAAGCTCTAATAGCTTGGTGGCAGTGACTATGGAGAACTATCACTATCTCATCTGGAAGATTAACTCCCACTCGATTCAAGCAATTGTAGTACTCAGACAATCTGAGCACATGCTCAACGATTGAGCTTTTCTCCCTTAGTTTGCAGGCTTAAGAAACTTGTCAGAGGTCTCATACCTCTTGATGTTGGCACTAGTCTGAAATCCCCATTTTAGTCTTTGGAACATCTCATATGTTCTGCGATGTTTCAAAAATGTCTTTGGTGCCACAATTCTAAACTGTTAGTATTACGCACTGAACTATCACATAGTCATCAAAACGTGTATGTCAGATGTTTCCCAACATCTACAGACGACGCTCGAGGTTCAACGCACTGAGCGGTGCATTAAGGACATAGCCCTTCTGTGCAGCAATGAGGACAATCCTCAGTTCACGGACCCAGTCCGCATAATTGCTACTGTCAACTCTCAATTAAATTTTCTCTAGGAACATATCTAAAACAGTAGAACCAAAGCGTGAGCTACGACATAATTTGCAAAGACCTTTTGACTATGTTCGTGATAATTAAGTTCATCTAATCAAATTATTCAATGAACTCCCACTTAGATAGACATCCCTCTAGTCATCTAAGTGATACACGATCCGAGTCAACTATGCATAGACCTAGCTCATGATGCCACTGTTGGGGATCGTAGCAGAAATTTAAAATTTTCTACGCATCACCAAGATCAATCTATGGAGTAATCTAGCAACAAGGGGAAGGAGAGTGCATCTACATACCCTTGTAGATCGCTAAGAGGAAGCGTTGCAAGAACGCGAATGAGGTAGTCGTACTCGTGGCGATTCAGATTGTGGTCGATTCCGATCTAAGCGCCGAACAACGGCGCCTCCGCGTTCAACACACGTACAGCCCGGTGACGTCTCTCGCGCCTTGATCCAGCAAGGAGAGAGGGAGAGGTTGGGGAAGACTCCGTCCAGCAGTAGCACGACGGCGTGGTGATGGTGGAGGAGTGCGGGACTCTAGCAGGGCTTCGCCAAGCACTACGAGAGACGAGGAGGGAGAGAGGTAGGGCTGCGCCAAGAGGGAGATCAAATCATGTGTTGGGCAGCCCCAATACCTCAAGTATATATAGGGGAGGGGAGGGGTTGTGCCCCCATCTAGGGTTCCATCCCTAGGGGTGGCGGCAGCCCCCAAAACCCATCTAGGGTGCGGCCAAGGGGGGAAGAGAGGGGGCGCCCTAGGGTGGGCCTTAAGGCCCATCTGGACCTAGGGTTTGCCCCCTTCCCACTCTCCACATGCCTTGGGCCTTGCTGGGGGGCGCACCAGCTCACCTGGGGCTAGTCCCCTCCCACACTTGGTCCATGCACCCTTCTGGGGCTGGTGGCCCCACCTGGTGGACCCCCGAGACCCTCTCGGTCGTCCCGGAACGTTACCGATAGCACTCGAAACTTTTCTGGTGACCAAAACGGGACTTCCCATATATAAATCTTTACCTCCGGACCATTCCGGAACTCCTCGTGACGTCCGGGATCTCATCCAGGACTTCGAACAACATTCGGTAACCGCGTACATACTTTCCCTATAACCCTAGTGTCATCGAACCTTAAGTGTATAGACCCTACGGGCTCGGGAGTCATGCAGACATGGCCGAGACAACTCTCCCGTCAATAACCAACAACGGGATCTGGATACCCATGTTGGCTCCCTCATGTTCCACGATGATCTCATCAGATGAACCACGATGTCAAGGATTCAATCAATCCCGTATACAATTCCCTTTGTCTATCGGTACGATACTTGCCCGAGATTCGATCGTCGGTATCCCGATAGCTGTTCAATCTCGTTACCGGCAAGTCTCTTTTACTCGTTTCGTAACACATCATCCCATGATCAACTCCTTGGTCACATTGTGCACATTATGATGATGTCCTACCGAGTGGGCCCAGAGATACCTCTCCATTACACGGAGTGACAAATCCCAGTCTCGATTCGTGCCAACCCAACAAACACTTTTGGAGATACCCGCAGTGCACCTTTATAGACACCCACTTATGTTGTGACGTTTGGTACACCCAAAGCATTCCTATGGTATCCGGGAGTTGCCCAATCTAATGGTCTAAGGAAACCATAACCATCTATTAATCAACGAGCTAGTCAACTAGAGGCTTACTAGGGACATGGTGTTGTCTATGTATCCACACATGTATCTGAGTTTCCTATCAATACAATTCTAGCATGGATAATAAACGATTATCATGAACAAGGAAATATAATAATAACTAATTTATTATTGCCTCTAGGGCATATTTCCAACAAGTTTAACGCACACGTTTCATCTGACATGTAACATGTGCTATAAACAACTTAACGCAAACGATTTAAGGAAAGAAACAGCCAGTCATAGTTACATCATCACACACAATTAAACTGAATGAGTTGTCGGTGATTGCCTCAGTAATCGCATACGATTCTTTTTCAGAAATCATGTGGGGTAGTTTTGTCATCGCAAACATTTTCCCCATGGTCAGTGATGGACCCCCCCTATCATCTACCCACTCGAGCACACAGTTTTGAAAATTGTATGCGATTGGTATTCTGAACCGTGTGAATATCCTCCTTGTTTACTAGTGAATATTAGACTCCTAACTATACGGGAACACCACTAGGACTATATAGTTTTCTTAGAGCTCTTCTTCCTGGACGTCGAAGCGCTAGCGGAATACTACCTCAGAACGCGTGGATACCTCGGAGGGTTCGTCTACTTCGACACTTGATCGGCGGATCATCTCAGAGAAATTCTCGCAGTTGGGAGCTATAACCTAGTTCTGGGAATTGTTGCGCTTCATCAACAAACTACGTTGCTAGTCGGTGAGATCATCGTTACCCCCATCTTCGTAGTGTTCATTGATGCGATTGTTGGAAATATACCCTAGAGGTAGTAATATTGTATTGTTATATTTCCATTTTCATAATTAAGAGTTTATATTTCATGCTATAACAGCTATGATCCTGGAATATGCAATTCAATGGAAAACTTATATGGACGTGTGAAATGAGAAACGAATAAAATAAAGGTTCCTAGTCTCGCCTCTAAGACTAGCTCAAGTGTTGTTGGTGATCATATTTTCCAGATCTTAGGATATTGTCATGGGTTTGTCACGGTAGATGTCCTTGTGAAAGGACTTAGTCGTGGAGCCATTGCTACGAGTTAGCTTTAAGGGGTTAAACCGGACAAGGGGACACGGGGAATTTTATACTAGTTCGGCCCCTTCGAGGAAGGTAAAAGCCTACGTCTAGTTGTGGTTGGTATTGCTAGGGTTTCGAAGGCCAGGGAGCGAATCCGCTTTGTCTGGCTCTCGAGTTATTGTCTGTGCCTAAACCGCTGCCGGGTCGTCCCTTTATATACATAGGTTGACGCCTGCCGGTTTACAGAGTCCCGAAGCGGGATCATAAATGTATCTAGTTCGGTCTCTATCCTTCCTATCTTACAATACAAATTACATGACTAAGCCGGTTTACATTTACAGGCTTTAACCCGCCTTCGGGCCTTGGGCCTCCATGAAGCGCCATCATCCTTGCATATTTATGGGCTTCTAATCTTCAAGGAGTCAACCCAGCTACATAAGGCCAGTTTACCTCTAGTAGTAATATCCCCAACATTAGGCCCCAGATTGGTTTGAACCCGTTCATGTCAATCTTCTATAATTAGAAAATTTCTTCCCTCATATCTTCACCTCGATCTTGTAAACCGCCGTGACGTCATACTTCAAGATTAGGATAAACCGTCCTGACGTCATCCATATGTTGATGTCGAAGATTACCTTCATTTAATATGTTTTCAGCCATCGAGGCGACACCATTATTAACTTATCCATTTTTGGGCTCCTCGATTCCCGCACGTGCTGGTTCATTTCTTCGCCTTATAAATAGGGACAGCGGACCCCTTTTCTTTTCTTTCCGCTACCCATTTATCTCTTCTTCTTCCTCTTGACGACCTCGCACCCGAGCACCACCGTCATCTTCTAACTCCGCCTCTGCTTTGCCGTTGGCCGCTGCATCAACCTGTTCGCACCAGAGTTCCACAGCGCCCTTCCGCTGCTTCCGCCATCATAGTAAGTCTTTTCCCCTTTCTTTCTTAGATCCATTAGGGCTTCCTTGTTCTTCGCTGTTCTTGAGGTTCATCAGAGCTTTCAGCGTTGCTCTTTCATGGCCTTTAGGTGAATACTTCATATCTGACGTACTCCTTGCCGTAGCTAACCTTCCCTTGTCACCACAAACCCTTATGCGCAAAGAACTGATCTAGTCCTTCATAAGTTGCTTCGGTTCTGCACCCCTTCTAGATCCAATTATTTTTACTTTTCTATCTTATCTTAGATCCGAAAATTTCATATGTCACTATGAGATCTGTTTCTACGTCCCTGTGAGATCTGTTTCTCCTTACACCAACATAGGCGGTTTAACCTTGTATAAGCAGTCTATGCCATTAGCCCTCTGATAAACCGGAGGACATTTTACCTTCATAATTATGCTCCGGTTTAAAAGTGTTTGAATAATCCTGTACTAGTATAGCCTTTTTCCCTTATTGCATTAGTCTCCGGTTTACACCATTTCACATATCAGTATGTTTCTTACTCCCTTGTATCTTGCATATAATCATGCGTAATTTATAAATCGGCCTTTCATTTTCTGCTTGTTTTTGTTTCGCAATGGCCAAACAATTCACTGCCTGCAACTGGGCTCGTTCCCGGGTTACTGAGACTCAGTTGAATGAGATGGTTAGCATCGGCTCCCTGCCTAAGAAAACTGAAATCAAATGGCGAGTTCTAGGAACAAAAAATCCTCCAACCCCAAGGCAAGGCAAAGTGGCGGTCTTTGTTGACCATATAGGTCGTGGCTTCAAACCGCCACGGTCAAAGTTTTATCGAGATGTGCTTGCCAGCTTCCAACTTCATCCGCAAGATATTGGTCCCAACTCGGTTTCCAATTTATGCAACTTCCAGGTCTTCTGTGAAGTATATTTACAAGAAGAACCAACTGCAGAACTGTTCCGGGATTTCTTTCACTTAAACCGGCGCACAGAGTTTGTAAATGGCCTGAACACAGAACTTGGTGGTGTCTCGATTAAAAAGCGGAAAGAAGTTGAATTTCCTCATGCCAAACATCATAGCCACCCAAAGGAATGGAATCAAACTTGGTTTTATTGCAGAGAAACTTCGCCTGAAGATGAAAACCCCCTCCCTGGCTTTCGTGATCACAGACTATCCAATACTCACCCCATGCCAAAACGCCTGAGCTCTTCAGAAAGGGCGAAATACGCTGCTCAACTCGCCAAACTCCGGGCCTTTATGGCAAACGGTTTAACAGGCGTGGACTTTGTGCGCTGTTGGATATCCTGGAGTATCTTGCCGCTAAGTCGGCGTCCCGATTTAATGTGTGAATATCCCGGTGAGGTTGACGACCCTCAACGCCATTGCAACATCCAATTATCTGAGGAAGAAGTCACTGAAGGTGTAAGGAAGATTCTGAATGAGTCAGAACTGGTCTATAGTCAAACCGGTGTGAGTCCCTTCTATGCCAAGAACAAACCGCCTGTTGTAAGCATTATATTTCCCCCTCATTCTTAATGTTTTTAGCCTATGCAACCTGTAATCCTTCTTCTTTATATACAGGGAGATGACCCCTTCTGGAAACAGAAAACCGTAGAGAAAGCGGCAAAGCCGACTAGAGATAAAGTGGTCAAGCCATCCCGCCCAAAGACCAAAGCCGTAAAGCGGACGTTAAAATGGAAAACAGCTGACCGGATTAACATGGAGCTTGATGATGACACTGATGATCTAGAAGTTGAGGTAGAACTTGACTCACTTGGCTCTCTTTTCATGCATCTCATTAACAATGATCTTCCTCGGGAGGACGCAGAAGCTAGTCAAGCTGATGACGTAGAGGTAATTACTCTGTCCTCCGGTTCAGACTCTATGCCAACACAAAAAACTCGCTAAGCAGTCCAGAAAGTAAGCTTTTCTCATCCTCTTGCTCACTCGGATCCAACATTTATTTTGAAGACTCAGCAGCATGAAGCTCGCTGGACAACCCGGCACAGTGGCCAACAGGTCACTTCAGTCGGTTTACCTGATACTCCGGTTTGGAAGCGCCGGTTTGAGGTCTCTCCTACTTCTGACCATTCTTACCCCAAGGCAGGTTATTTCAGACAGCCTCTTAATCCGTCCGATTCAAATTATCAGGTGACACCTCCTTCATCTTCTGGTGAATCGACAGCAACTCAACTCCCCCCTTTGAAAATTGTGGCCGGGTAAGTTGTAAAAACCTTTCCTTTGAATGCACCATAAATCCTTTGAATAGGATGTTAATCCTCTTTTATTCTGTTTGTAGGGCCAAAGCCAGACCCAGTAAGAAAGCTCGGACCACCAATCCGCTCGAAGATCCGGTCACCGAAGAAGGAGAACCAAGAGGTGAACTAGAACAAACTCGTGAACTAGAAAGCCCTCATCCTGAAGCTTCTTCTGATAACCCGCCCCTTGAAGGCCAAAATACTGATGAACCAGCAGACGTTGATCCTGCCGCGCCTGATGCTGAACCGGCCGAACCAAACCGGGCTATCCCTGTGAAAGATGCTGAAATTCCAATATCATCAACCAAAAACCCTGAAGGCCAAGGTGATGTTATTATTACTGGAATGGACCACAGCTCTCCTGGCCGTCCCGTCATTTTGGCTCAACACGGTGCCAAAGAAGAGCAAGCTGCCAGGGAGAAAGGTAAATGGAGCAGCGATTTATCAAGCTATGCTCATCTTAACGCTGATGAGCTCCATTCTGGCTTCTTGAACCGTCTGCACTCAAACCGGGATTATGAATCCAGTTTGGTGAAATTGATGAAAGAGCGATATGAGGTAAATTCCTCTCCCTTTGTGTATTGATTTATAGCTGAAACACTATCCCAAGTAGCCCCCAAGGGTCGTTTTATGATTGTTAATCACAAACTGGGTCTTTGTAACACTTTAAGCATCTCATCATTGATCCTTCTAATGGCAGGTTGCTAATAATAGATAAGACTCATCTTGAAAAAAAAATAGATAACTTTCTGCAGCATAGCCCCCAAAGGTTGGTTTAACTTGGCAAGTTAATCCGGTTTTTAATCCACACATCCGTTTTAGAACAAACGCACATTAGCCCCCAAGTGTCAAGGATAATGCTTGCATTTTTCTGGAGACTTGTATAAAGTGTAGTACTTGAGAGCAAATAGGCATTAGCCCCCAAGTATGAAGTGCATAACTTTGTTATACGCTGTGTACTTTAGCACATATATATGTTGTTTGCTTAACATACCTTCAACGTGGCAGACTGAACTGAGAAGCAAAGATGCCCGAAATTCTGACTTGCAAGAGAATGTGAAGTCACAACAAGCCGAGGCTGCAAAGGCCAAAGAGGAGCTGACCTAGGCCCTGGCCATAATAGAAAAGCTGAAAGAATCCTTCAACCAAGAGCGTGCTGAATGGGAAACCGAGAAATCCGGTTTAACCAAAAGATCTGTAGACACCGAGGTAGCCCTAAAGCCAGTGGTTGAAGAACTAGCTGTTTTGAAACGCCAAATCAATGCTATGACCTCTGCTATCTTTGGTAAGTGTCTGCATATGTGTGTTGCACCAGTCGATGAATCTTATAACTAACCAAAATGTTGATAAAATCTTTGGCAGGCACTCGGATCGCTCATCTTGGTACAGATATGCGGATGAAGCTCAAAGCGGCATATACATTGGTTGAACAGTTATACTCTGGGTCTCAACGGGTTATTAGCACGGCATCTTAACAAACCGACTCCAACTTTGATTAAGGAGACCCTTGAGAAGCTGGGCATGTTACCGGCCCGTATTGCCAAGTTGAAGAGAGCAGCTGCCAGAGCAGGAGCTTTAACCGCCCTTATTCGAGTCAAAGCCTGGATTCCAGACCTTGAAGTGGAGGATATCATTAAAGGATACCCAGGCGTTAAAGAAGACGGTTCAAACTTCAACAATGATGATCTTCGGCGGCAGACCAAACAGATGCGGCCAGCAGCCATCAAGTTGGTTGATGATACCGATTTGTCCCATTTTCAACCGTTTTATGATGCAAAAGGGAAAAGACAACCGGCTGACATCCATGAAGTCAAAGAACTTGTGACTCTGATTCGTAAGCACACTTACGCCCCTGATATTAACCCTTCCAATCTTATCCATGAGGAAGCAGTGTTCCAAGCGTTAACTGGAATCGATTGGTCAACGCTGATTTCCAACGTCTGGGGAGGGATGAAGAAGTGCCTACACCAACTGACCCTCAACCGTCAAACCGTCGCGATGAAGAGTCCTGATCCAGTCGCCGGTTTATATGGCTACTGTGAAAAACAATCATACTATTTGATCCGCTTTGAAGCTTCATGTAATAGGATAGCTGAAACTCCGTTATCTGCCATGCCATCGAGCATGTTTCGTAATACTTTGTGACAATCTGTGCCGCCCTTTGGGATATATTTATGCATAACCCATGATGAATTGCGTTCCTGGGTACAACAACTTAAAAGTATCTAGCGGTTTACCGCTAGACGTGTCATGATGTCCAAGAAGTATATAGTACCTAGATGAATAATCAAGTGTTTGTACAAAAAGTAATGTACAGAACATACCTCATTGGTTGACCAAACGTGTATACGGCAAAGGTGTTAATATCAATCCGGAACGTTGATAACTCCATCTTCATAATGCCGGTCTATATATTAAACCGGACCGGGATAACCATCGGATTTTCTTTATAACACTGGCAATTTAGTCAAACCAGACCGGGTCAATGAACACCGGTTTATAATTGATCATGTGCCCACAACTTGTAGTTGAGAAGCAAGCCGGGTCAAGGACGCCGGTTTATCAAAAAATACTTATGATTTTCAACAAACAAAATTCAAACATGAAAATATGCAAGGCTTTTTACGAGCTGCCAGGCTCCAAATCGAGGCTTTTCATGGGCTGCCAGGCCTCTGAGTTAAACCATTTAACAAAGCCTTTTAAGATGGGCCTCCAATTAACCAATCATCGTTTTAACTGTGACAAGTTCAGGGTCTGTAAAAGATTGACTTGTCAAACGTTCGATGGGTCATACCAGGATTACTTGGACAGGAGTGGCTTACTTGATGAAGGCAGGTTAACCCGGGTTTTTAGGTGAATACACCAGGCTTCCAAGTCATGGCTTGATAGCCAATTACGAGGGTCCTTTCAAACTCTTTGTTGCTTTGCAAAAAGAGCCCCCAAGTAACTTTGTGAGCGATGCTCAGTGTATGCCCATGTTTGAGTCTGTACTGTGTACTACACTCTCTTTGGCTCCACAAATTTTTTCCTTTGTGGCTTAAATGCCTATCAAGAGGTGTAGCTATGGTGTGAGGACAACCAAGCCCCCTAGTGATATCCCTTCGTGGTTTAAAAACCGATCAAGAGGTGTAGCTGTAGTTCAAATATGACCGAGCCCCCTAGTGATTTTCTTTATATCTATGCAGCTGCTAAAGCCGGATTAACAAAAATTCCGCTTTTTCAGTTAACTTGCAAAAGCACACACAGGATATAAAAAGAACAGATACACCGCTTATAACGGAGGATCCGATTTATTATATGATATATACACTGTCATAAATATGTACAGATGAAGAGCCTATGGCTTCAAGTATAGTAAGGCCGAAGGAGAGCTATGTTCCATGGCCGCTTGGTCTCCTCCTCCGATTGACATGAGTCTTCATGCTCTCGAACATCAATGAGGTAGTAAGATCCGTTGTGCAGATTTTTGCTGACCACAAAGGGTCCTTCCCAAGGTGGGGATAACTTGTGCATATCAGTCTGATACTGGATGAGCCGGAGCACCAAATCACCTTCTTGAAAGGTTCTGGTTTTAACCCAGCGGTTGTGATAACGTCGGAGATCTTGTTGATAAATTGCCGATCGTGCTGCTAAAAGGTCACGCTCTTCATCCAACAAGTCCAGTGAATCCTGACGTGCCTTCTCATTATCAGCTTCAACATAAGCTGCCACACAAGGCGAATCGTGACGGATGTCACTAGGAAGAACCGCCTCTGCTCCATAGACCATGAAGAAGGGTGTGTAACCCGTAGACCTATTGGGTGTGGTGTTGATGCTCCATAACACAAAAGCTAGCTCCTCAACCCAACAACCTAGCGTCCGCTTTAAGGGAACCATAAGCCTTGGTTTGATACCCCATAGAATTTCTTGATTTGCCCTTTCTGCTTGACCATTAGATTGGGGGTGAGCCACCAACGCTAGATCAAGCCGGATGTGCTCACGTTGACAGAATTCTTCCATCTCCCCTTTTGACAGGTTAGTACCATTATCTGTTATAATGTTGTGTGGAAAACCAAACCAGAATATCACCTTCTTGATGAATTGAACTGCCGTGGCTGCATCACACTTGCTGACTGGCTCTGCCTCCACCCATTTAGTGAATTTATCAACTGCTACTAACAGGTGGGTCTTTTTGTCCTTAGAACGCTTGAAGGGTCCAACCATATCAAGCCCCCAAGTTGCAAATGGCCATGTAATTGGAATCATCCGCAACTCTTGAGCCGGAACATGCGCACGGCGGGCAAATTTTTGACATCCATCACATCTCTTGACTAAATCCTCTGCATCAGCATGCGCCGTCAACCAGTAAAAACCGTGGCGAAAAGCTTTGGCGACCAACGACTTTGAACCGGCATGGTGACGGCAATCCCCTTCATGGATTTCTCATAAAATCTCACAACCTTCTTGAGGAGAAACATATCGCTGAATTGGTCCTGAAACACTGTAACGATGTAACTCCCCGTTGAGTATGGTCATGGACTTGGAACGCCGGATTATATGTAGAGCCAATGTTTCATCATCTGGTAACTCGCCTCGGTTCATGTAAGCCAGATATGGGAACGTCCAATCCGGTATGGCATGCAGAGCTGCCACCAACTGAGCCTCCGGATCAAGAATAGCCAAATCTTCTTCGGTTGGCACTTTGACTGACGGATTATGCAACACATCAAGAAAGACATTGGGCGGGACCGGTTTACGCTGGGAACCAAGACGACTTAAAGCGTCCGCCGCTTCATTCTTCCGTCGGTCTATATGGTCCACCTGATAACCTTTAAAGTGACCAGCCACTGCGTCCACCTCTCGCCGATATGCAGCCATGAGTGGGTCCTTAGAATCCCAAGTGCTAGACACCTGCTGAGCCACTAGATCCGAATCGCCGAAGCACTTAACCTGGCTCAAATTAATCTCCTTAGACATCCGAAGACCGTGGAGCAAAGCCTCATATTCAGCTGCATTGTTAGTACAAGGGAACATTAAACGGAGGACATAACAAAACTTGTCACCTCGTGGGGAAGTTAGTATGACTCCAGCCCCCGAGCCCTCCAACTGTCTGGATCCATCAAAATGAATAGTCCAATATGTATTATCTGGTTTCTCTTCAGGTGCCTGTAACTTCGTCCAATCATTGATGAAATCCACGAGTGCCTGGGATTTGATCGCTGTGCGGGGTATATATTTGAGCCCATGAGGTCCAAGCTCAATAGCCCACTTGGCAATCCGGCCAGTTGCTTCTCTGTTTTGAATGATGTCGCCCAGAGGAGCTGAACTGACCACTCTGATAGGATGGCCCTGAAATTAATGTTTAAGCTTCCAGCTCGCCATAAACACCCCATACACCAGCTTCTGCCAATGCGGATACCGCTGCTTTGACTCAATGAGCACCTCACTGATATAATAAACCGGCCGTTGAACCAGATATTCCTTTCCAAGCTCCCTGCGCTCTACCACAATGGCTACGCTAACAGCCGGGCATTAGCAGCCACATATAATAATAATGGCTCTTTATCGATCAGTGCTGCAAGCACGGGCGGTTCAGCTAGCTGCCTCTTCAGATCCTTGAACGCCTTATCAGTTGTCTCACTCCAGACAAAGTTATCTGTTTTCTTGAGCATCTGATATAAAGGGATGGCCTTCTCTCCAAGGCGACTGATAAACCGGCTCAAGGCTGTAATCCGGCCCGCCAGACGTTGAACATTGTTAATACATGCCGGTTTAGCCAAGGATGTAATTGCTGCAATATTTTCCGGATTAGCCTCAATGCCTCTGTTTGATACCAGAAAGCCTAAGAGCTTGCCTACCGGTACATCGAAGACACACTTCTCCGGATTGAGCATCATCTTGTAAACCCGGAGATTGTCAAAGGTTTCTCGTAGATCATCTATCAATGTCTCCTCCTTTTTGGACTTGACCACAATATCATCCACATATGCATGAACATTACGCCCAATTTTTTATGAAGGCAATTCTGAACACATCGCTGGTAAGTTTCCTGGGCACTCTTGAGTCCAAAAGGCATGGAAACATACCAGAAGGCTCCAAAGGGAGTTATGAAAGTTGTCTTCTCCTGGTCCTTAACCGCCATTTTGATCTGATGATAACTAGAGTAAGCATCCAGAGAACACAAATGGTCACAACCCGCCGTAGCATCAATTATCTGATCAATGCGAGGGAGAGCAAAGGGGTCTGCAGGGCAAGCCTTGTTTAAATCTGTGTAGTCCACACACATGCGCCAAGTGCCATTTTTCTTAAGAACCAGCACCGGATTAGCTAACCACTCTGGATGAAAAACTTCGACAACAAACCCTGCGGCCAACAGGCGGGCTACCTCTTCACCTATAGCCTTACGTCTCTCTTCATTGAAACGGCGGAGGAACTGCCGGACCGGTTTAAACTTAGGATCAATGTTGAGTGTGTGCTCAGCGAGTTCCCTCGGTACACCTGGCATGTCAGAAGGTGTCCATGCAAAGATGTCCCGATTCTCACGGATGAACTCGATGAGCGCACTTTCCTATTTGGGATTCAGGTTAGCGCTGATGCTGAACTGTTTGGATGAATCGCCAGGAACAAAGTCAACCATTTTAGTGTCTGTAGCCGATTTGAACTTCAACGCTGGATCATGTTCTGTAGTTGGCTTTTTCAAAGAGGTCATGTCTGCCGGATCAACTTGCTCCTTATAGAATTTTAACTCCTCCATGGCACAAACCGACTCAGCATAAGCCGCATCACCTTCTTCACACTCCAAAGCAATCTTTCTACTTCCATGTACTGTGATAGTCCCTTTATGACCTGGAATTTTAAGTTGTAGATAAACATAACATGGCCTTGCCATAAACTTAGCATAAGCCGGCCGCCCAAACAAGGCGTGGTACGGACTTTTGATCTTTACCACCTCAAATGTCAATGTTTTTGACCTTGAATCATAGTCATCTCCAAAAGCTACCTCCAAAGCTATCTTGCCAACAGGATATGCAGACTTACCAGGCACCACACCATGAAAGACCGTATTTGACGGTTTAAGATCCTTATCTGTCAACCCCATACAGCGGAATGTATCATAATACAAAATATTGATACTACTTCCCCCATCCATGAGTACTTTGGTAAACTTGTATCCCCCAACTTGAGGGGCCACCACCAAGGCCAAGTGACCTGGATTATCAACCCGGGGTGGGTGATCATCTCTACTCCACAAAATAGGTTGCTCAGACCAGCGTAAATACTGAGGTACTGCCGGCTCAACAGAGTTTACTGCCCTTTTGTGAAGCTTCTGATCATGTTTGCACAAACTAGTAGTGAAGACATGATATTGTCCGATGTTCAGTTGTTTGGGATTGCTCTAATAACCCGACTATTGCTGCTGATGATGATTCCCCCGATGGTTGTAACCTCCCTGGTTGCCTTGGTGCCCTTGATTGACGTGTCCGGTTTGGTTGCCTTGAAACCCTAAACCGGAACCACCAACTCTGTAACCCGGCCCGTGGAAACCTCCTCCTGAACCGCCGGGCGGGCCGTTGTCATGTTGGAACATATTGGAATTCTTGAAATCCCGCATGACATAACAGTCCTTCCAAAGATGTGATGTCGGCTTCTCCTTCAATCCATGCTTTGGACAGGGCTGATTTAACAAGCGCTCCAAATTGACGCCTGAACCTCCACCCCTCTAGGGCTGCTTTCCCTTACGACGCTGGCCATTCTCCTGCGCGTTGGTATTTGCAACAAAGTCCAAGCTACTGTCGGCCTTGCACTTACCACCGTTTCCATGGCCTGTCGGATTATGCTGTTGACCCTTGGCATTGCCGTTCTTCTTACCTTTCTCCGGTTTGTCCTCCTCTGAATCCGGATCCTTGGTATTATCTGAATCGGCGTATTTAACCAAAGCGGCCATGAGTGTTGACATATCATTGCAGTGACGTTTGGGCCTTCCCAATTTCTGTTTTAGCGGTTTGAAATGACAATTGCCCTCTAATGTTAACACTGTAGTGTCTGCATTGATACGATCTGATGAATGCAAAATTGCTGAGACCTGTTTGACCCAATGGGTCATGGACTCCCCTTCCTCTTGGACACAAGCGGCCAGATCCACGATTGACATCGGCTGCTTACACGTATCCTTGAAGTTCTGGATAAACCGGTGCTTCAATTCGGCCCATGACCCAACAGAGTTGGTCGACAAGCTCTTCAACCAAGTGCGAGCTGTCCCTTCCAACATCATGGTGAAATATTTAGCACACACTGCCTCATCCACATCTAACATCTCCATTGCCATCTCATAGCTCTCCACCCATGCCTCTGGTTGCAAATCGGCGGTGTAATTTGGTACCTTACGAGGTCCCTTGAAATCCTTGGGCAGTCTCACATTACGCAAAGCGGGGGTTAGACACGGCACCCCTAAGGAGTTGAACATCACTCCTGGCTCCACGGAGGCCGTGGGGTGAACCGGAGTATGCTGTCGTGCTCCATGTCGAGCCGCCAACTCGGCCTCCCGACGTGCGCGGCCATGGTCTACAACATCTTGCGCATTAGTGCCTCCCCCGGCCGGGTTGTTCCCTCATGGTGAATTTCGGCAACATGCACTACTAGACACGGCCGGTTCGTCCTCCACGTGTTTGCTATAGCTCCGGCTTGGACGGGGAGTGGAATGAATCCTCTCGTGACTGTGTGAACACGCCTGCTGTTGATTTAGTGTTGTTTGAAGGAGATCCCTGGCCCGACGTGCTTCCACTGCAACTGGTGACTCGCTGTCGGTTGGGAGGGCCGCCAGGCGTGAAGCGGTGGCCACAATGTTGTCCAACGGGTTGGAATAATGCCTGGGCAGTGTTGGTACATACTGTGGCACAACGTTGTTCTGGCGAGGCGGGTCTGTCGTGCGCGGTTGAACCGGCGCTCTTGTTCCCGGCACCCCCGCCTGGTTTAGTGTGGGTTGGCTACCAGCTCCTGCTCCTGGTGTGTTGAAGAGATTCTATGGCTCATAAACCGATGGGAGACGTGATCGATACCTTCTTCTCATGACTTCCTCTGAAGCATTCTGATACAGTCTAATCCGGTAGGCCTGTGCTTCCAATTTCGCCCACTCTGTAGCCATCCTAGCATTCTCTGTTGCCAGGTCCGCCTTAGCCTGGGCTATCTGATCTTTCACCTTTGCAATCTCCGCATTGTACTGATCCCTGGCTGCTGCATCCACCTCCGCGGCCATCAACGTTGCCAAAGTGCCGAACAAATCAGACAGGACTTGGGTCAGAGGCAGCGCCGAGCTTCCTGCCCCTGCTAATGTGGCTGTTGTTGAACCGGAGAGCATTGTTGCGGCGGTAGATGAATGAGGCATCGATTGTGTGCCGGCCATGAAGATGGCAGCCCGGTTTGGTAGATCGGGGGAATCCGGAACACTGTTGCCCTCGGATCCTCCATCAATCCGACCGTCCTGCAACTGGTAAAGTGATTCGGTATCTCCAGAAGACTCGTCATCAGAACAGACCACGGTCTCTCCATCGGACAGCGGTCCATCCTCATACCTCGATCCATGGATGACACCCACGAAAACATGCCTTGCCACAGGCTGAACCGGCGAAGGACTTGCACGCCGAGCCATTTCCATGATGTCGGTGCAAATGTCCGGCTCAGGGGCTGGTTCGCCGATCTTGCCGATGAAGACGTGAATCCCACCAAAGGGGACCCGGTACCCGTATTCGATTGAATCGGCCTCGGGACCCCATCCTGCGTTGTCGATGTAGAGCTTGCCGCGACGACTCTTCGTCATCCGGCCCACAGCGTATCCCTTAAGTCCATCGAAGCTGCCCTTCAAGAACTCAAAACCATCATGCAATAGCCCCACGGTGGGCGCCAACTGTCATGGGTTTGTCATGGCAGATGTCCTTGTGAAAGGACTTAGTCATGGAGCCATCGCTACGGGTTAGCTTTAAGGGGTTAAACCGGACAAGGGGACACGGGGAATTTTATACTAGTTCGGCCCCTTCAAGGAAGGTAAAAGCCTACGTATAGTTGTGATTGGCATTGCTAGGGTTTCGAAGGCCAGGGAGCGAATCTGCTTTGTCTGGCTCTCGAGTTGTTGTCTGTACCTAAACCGCTGCCGGGTCATCCCTTTATATACATAGGTTGACGCCCGCCGGTTTACAGAGTCCTGAAGCAGGATCATAAACGTTTCCAGTTCGGTCTCTATCCTTCCTATCTTACAATACAAATTACATGACTAAGCTGGTTTACATTTACAGGCTTTAACCCGCCTTCGGGCCTTGGGCCTCCATGAAGCACCATCATCCTTGCATCTTTATGGGCTTCTAATCTTCAAGGAGTCAACCCGGCTACATAAGGCCGGTTTACCTCCAGTAGTAATATCCCCAACAGATATCGTTAAGTGTAACGATAGTCCTAAAACAACATTGAGATTATGATGTTGGGAGAATGATCATATTGTTATGAATTGAATTAATATCGCCTGTAATCAATTGTAATAAGACCATGAGAGTATCGTAGTTACTTACCTTACGGTGAGCTTTGTGGTTGCTCAAACATCACCTGTAACAAGGTGATTATAATGACAACTTACTAGTTCATCGGAAAGTTTGACAATGGACTAGATAGCTCGAGAGTGGGACTTGCTCCTCGGACGATGGAAATATATTCTTAGGGCCCTCTCGGTGTGACGACATCCATCATCGTCTGGCCAGACACATGTGACTATGTCACGAGGATGCCGGAACACGATAAGGAGAAAAAAGAACAAAACCAGTAACGAGGATTTCGATATAGTGAGCATGTGTTAACTCAGGAGGATATTGATGCATCCTAGGTTTTGTAAAGTATCATGAAGCAAAGGGAACATCACATGATAACCAAAGGTTCACTCGAATATCATTCCTATGCTCATAGGGATCGATACGTACCGACGCAAAATTTAGTGACTGCTTCAAAAATCAACTTTTCTTTTCGTTAACCGGGATCATTAATACGCCGCTTTCATGCAAGGAAGGGAAGAAAGGAAGCAGTAGAGTGTCAGTATGACTTCATGCATGCAAGTATTAAACAAGTTGCTAGCACAAGGAAACTTCATTATTTTTGGGAAACACTTCTAATCTATAGTCTGATCAGAAGCACCGCGTCAGACCGATGGACTACCGTCCATTCTAGCTGAATGCCACGGCCAACACATCTTATCTCTTTGGTCATTTTCAAAACAAAAAATGCACAACTCCTTGTTACTAACCACCCGCATCTGCCGCATAATCCCATCCCGCTAATCACTCGCCCATTCATCCATCCCAAGACCCCCTTCGCATGAACCTCTCTAGCTTGCCATGGCACTACTCGCGTTCTCTACGATTGCGCCGCCCATCACTTTGTTAGATCAGTTCCTCCGCTTCTCTCCACCTCACTGCCCAGATCCAGTTCCATTGCTCCTCCCTTTTTCCTCTCCGTCGATGCGCCCCTCAGGCAACATTGCAGGTGTGCAAGTGTGCCTTCCTAGCATTAGATGGCCGAGCCCAACGTCCCCTTCGTGATTGCTACTTCGACGGTTTACCTCCCAGGTGGGAGTAGCACCAGAAGGCCGAACAACAAGTAGTGGACTCCGGTGTCCTCCTTTTTCAAGATCCCCTGAACGGAGTTGAAGGTTAGTGTGTTAATCTCGCATGCAAGGAATATTTCCATTATTTGAAGCATTGTAGTTCTTGAGTTATTTCTTCCCCTTCTCTTGGATTTGTTCATCAGAGTTTGCTAATCCGTCACATGTTTATGTACTCTGGCTGTAGGAAGCACATAAGAAGTTAGGAAGAATCAGCACATATGTCCGCATGGCAACAGTACAAGGACAAGGTCCTCGCACATTTGATTGCAATGCGTGTCACTGTGGTAGATGGTGTGGAGCTTATTGGCCATCATAGAAACACATTCTAAATTTAACGGAGACACATGATCATCACCATGGAAGCACTCCCCATGTTATTTGATATGATATAGTTTTTATTTTTATTTTTAATGGAAACAAATCTATATTTGTATGGAAGCAATTCTTCTAGTCTATGAAAATTTTATCATGTTGATTCCGAAGCAAAGTATATATATCTCGAAGCAAGGCATCTATTTTTTTGCAAGAAAGCAAATTCTAAATTATTTCGATTTAGATTCCAAATCCTATGAATGAAAATACTCATTTCTCTGGATGCATATTCCAAATTCTTTGGAAGCAAATTCATATCTATTCGAATGCAGATACCAGATTCTTTGGAGAAAAAGTTCCAATTTAATTTCTTTGTAAGAGTCTGTAACAATGGTAGAAAAGATGTTTTAGATTTCAAATTCTATGGATGCAAATACTCATTTCTTTGGATGCAAATTACAAATTTTGTGGAAGCAAATTTCTATTTATTCGGATGCAGCTACTAGATTGCAAGGCATCTGCATTGAGCCTAAACGGTGCAAAATAAATTGTCACATTGGACATATTGAAATAATATACTGTATAGATGATATAGAAGCACATTTGCTAGCTGATAGATGCAAAATAAATTTATATGCTTCCACTATTAATAAAACATGAATGCATCAGATGCACCGGTCTTGCCACATGTACTGTTTCACATATTGCAGATTTTGATGCATGGAGAAAACAATCCACAAAAAAGAACTGATTTATGTGTAGGAAGAATCGATTTATACAAAAGCAGTCTACATACTATACTAGAGACCTGTGTTAGAAGGACTAAGCAATCAACCTGCCGAAATCCAGCATTAACTAGTTTCAGTTTTGGGAACACTCAATGGGAGGTGCATTGCTTATCCAACGGGTGCATGGGATCCAATCCAATGCCTCTCTACTGGTACTAGTAAATGAGCAAGTGCAATGCATGTCGATATTAGTGAAAAATCGATTGCACGTTGGTATTAGGTAGGATAGCAATTACGTGTTAATTAGGAGATTAATATAGATGTTGATATTTGGTATGCTATCAATTGCACACTCAACATGTTGAGAGCTCACCCTGGAAGCAATCTAGGTCGTTGGATTGACATGGTTTGATGGCCGAGATTAACTGGATCTGCCTCTTTGGTATAGATGATAAAAATGCTAGGTATCAGTAGTCTAATGCCTAGCGGTTTCCGTCTCGATTACTATTTGTGGCCTTGTATATATGCAAATTGTATTTTTCATAATGGCCTTGTATAAGGGAATGGAGAGAGTATATAAAATGGTCTGAAAGTATTTAGAACAATTTTATATTTAATTAAGTATCAACAGGCCTAAAAAGCCAAGTGGTGAGAGGCAACTTGGGCCACAAAGGCCCAAGTGGGGTGGTGCCTCCTTCCCCGAAGGAAGGAGGCTGAATTGGACTAGGGGGAGGAATCCTCCTCCCCCTCTTGGCCGGTGCCCAAGGGGGACTCCTTCCCCCTTGGTGGCAGCCCCTCCTCTCCCCTCAAACCTATATATACTAGAGGATTTTGTCCTTTGAGACACACAAGTTTTGGAGCCTGCTCTAGTTCTTCTTCTAGTTCTAATTGGTCCTAGTTGACTAATAAGAGCTAGGCTAATCCTCTTTTCCTCATAATTAGAAACCATGTCTGGTTCTAATCTCCCCCTCTAATTCTCCGGCGATGATTAGCTCTGGACGATGCTACCTCTTGATCATCACGTTGGTTTTCCCTTGAAGAGGAAAGGGTGATGCAGTAAAGCAGCGTAAGTATTTCCCTCAGTTTTTGAGAACCAAGGTAACAATCCAGTAGGAGACCACGCGCGAGTCACCTCGTACCTACACAAACAAATAAGAACCTCGCAACCAACGTGATAAAGGGGTTGTCAATCCCTTCACGGGCACTTGCAAGAGTGAAATCTGATAGAGATAATAATAATAAGATAAATATTTTTGGTATTTTTATGATATAGATTGAAAGTAAAGATTGCAAAATAAAATAGATTGGAAACTATGATGGAGAATAGACCCGGGGGCCATAGGTTTCACTAGTGGCTTCTCTCAAGATAGCGTAAGTATTACGGTGGGTGAACAAATTACAGTCGAGCAATTGATAGAAAAGCGAATAATTATGAGAATATCTAGGTATGATCATGCATATAGGCATCACGTCTGTGACAAGTAGACCGAAACAATTCTGCATCTACTACTATTACTCCACACATCAACCGCTATCCAGCATGCATCTAGAGTATTAAGTTCATAAGAACAGAGTAACGCCTTAAGCAAGATGACATGATGTAGAGGGATAAACTCATGCAATAAGATATAAAACCCATCTTTTTATCCTCGATGGCAACAATACAATACATGTCGTTTCCCTTTCTATTATTGGGATCGAGCACCGCAAGATTGAACCCAAAGCTAATCACTTCTCCCATTGCAAGAAAGATCAATCTAGTAGGCCAAACCAAAATGATAATTCAAAGAGACTTGCAAAGATAACCAATCATACATAAAAGAATTCAGAGAAGATTCAAATATTTTTCATAGATAAACTTGATCATAAACACACAATTCATCGGATCTCGACAAACACACCGCAAAACAAGATTACATCGAATAGATCTCCAAGAGAATCGAGGAGAACTTTGTATTGAGATCCAAAGAGAGAGAAGAAGCCATCTAGCTACTAGCTATGGACCCGAAGGTCTGAGGTAAACTACTCACACATCATCAGAGGGGCCATGGAGTTGATGTAGAGTCCCTCCATGATCAATGCCCCCTCCGGCGGAGCTCCGGAAAAGGCCCCAAGATGGGATCTCTTGGGTACAGAAGGTTGCGGCAGTGGAAATAGGGTTCGTGGTGCTCCTGGATGTTTTCGGGGTATGTCAATATATATAGGAGGAAGAAGTAGGTCGGTGGAGCAATGAGGGGCCCACGAGGGTGGAGGGCGCGCCCAGGGGGTAGGCGCGCCCCCCTGCCTCGTGGCCTCCTCGATTGTTTCTTGACGTCCACTCAAAGTTCCCTAGATCATGTTTGTTCCAAAAATCACGCTCCCGAAGGTTTCATTCTATTTGGATTCCGTTTGATATTCCTTTTCTACGAAACACTGAAATAGGCAAAAAACAGCAATTTGGGCTGGGCCTCCAGTTAATAGGTTACTCCCAAAAATAATATAAAAGTGTAAAATAAAGCCCATTAACATCCAAAACAGATAATATAATAGCATGGAACAATAAAAAATTATAGATACGTTGGAGACGTATCAAGCATCCCCAAGCTTAATTCATGCTCGTCCTTGAGTAGGTAAATGATAAAAATAGAATTTTTGATGTGGGTTGTTTCCTAACATATTTCTCAATGTAATCTTTTTATTGTGGCATGAATGTTCAGATTCGAAAGATTCAAGATAAAAGTTTAATATTGACATAAAAATAATAATACTGCAAGCATACTAACTAAGCAATCATGTCTTCTCAAAATAACATGGCCAAAGAAAGTTCATCCCTACAAAATCATATAGTTTGGTCATGCTCCATTTTTGTCACACAAGAATGGTCTCATCATGCACAACCCCAATGACAAGCCAAGCAATTGTTTCATACTTTAGTAATCTCAAACTTTTTTCAACTTTCACGCAATACATGAGCGTGAGCCATAGATATAGCACTATGGGTGGAATAGAATATAATGAAGGGGGTTATGTGGAGAAGAGAAAAAAGGAGAAAGTCTCGCATTGACGCAGCTAATCAATGGGCTAGGGAGATGCCCATCAATTGCAAGGAGTAGGGATTGCCATGCAAGGGATGCACTAGAGCTATAAATGTATGAAAGCTCAACAAAAGAAACTAAGTGGGTGTGCATCCAACTTGCTTGCTCACGAAGACCTAGGACACTTGAGGAGGCCCATTGTTGGAATATATAAGCCAAGTTCTATAATGAAAAATTCCCACTAGTATATGAAAATGACAAAACAGGAGACTCTCTATCATAAAGATCATGGTGCTACTTTCAAGCACAAGTGTGGAAAAAGGATACTAGCATTGCCCCTTTTTATTTTTATTTTTATATTTTTTTGGGCATTCTTTTTTTATTTGGCCTTTCTCTCTTTCTTTCTTTCTTGGGACAATGCTCTATTAATGATGATCATCACACTTCTATTTATTTACAACTCAATGATTACAACTCGATACTAGAACAAGATATGACTCTATATGAATGCGTCCGACGGTGTGCCGGGATATGACTCATGAGTGACATGTATGAAAGAATTATGAATGGTGGCTTTGCCACAAATACGATGTCAACTACATGATCATTCAAGGCAATATGACAATGATGATGCTTGTCATAATAAACGGAACGATGGAAAGTTGCATGGCAATATATCTCGGAATGGCTATGGAAATGCCATAATAGGTAGGTATGGTAGCTGTTTTTAGGAATATATAAGGAGGCTTATGTGTGATAGAGCGTATCGTATCACGGGGTTTGGATGCACCGGCGAAGTTTGCACCAACTCTGAAGGTGAGAAAGGGCAATGCACGGTACCGAAGAGGCTAGCAATGATGGAAGGGTGAGTGTGCGTATAATCCATGGACTCAACATTAGTCATAAAGAACTCACATACTTATTGCAAAAATCTACAAGTCATCAAGAACCAAGTATTACGCGCATGCTCCTAGGGGGGTAGATTGGTAGGAAAAGACCATCGCTCGTCCCCGACCACCACTCATAAGGAAGACAATCAAATAACACCTCACGTTTCAAATTTGTTACACAATGTTTACCATACGTGCATTGTAACACCCTCGATGCGGCTATATCTCCTACGTGTCGAAGCACGACTTAGAGGCATAACCGCATTGAAAGCAATGTCGCAAGTGAGGTAATCTTCGCAAACAACCCATGTAATATAAATAAAAGGGGAAAGGATACATAGTTGGCTTACACTCGCCACGTCAAACAAATATCATAAATAGCATTACATTCATCCAATACACTCATGGTCCGACTACGGTACCAAAATAAAGATCAACCCCCAAATGCGACAAAATCCCCGATCGCCCCAACTGGGCACCACTACTGATCATCTGGGAAAGACACATAGTAACGTCGAGAGTCTTCATCAAACTCCCACTTGAGCTCGGTCATGTCATCTAGAACGGTATCATCGGTCCATGCATTTGGTTTTGGAAGTAAACTGTGAGTCACAGGGACTGAGGGAGTCCTGGATTAGGGGGTGTTCGGATAGCCGAACTATACCTTCAGCCGGACTCCTGGACTATGAAGATACAAGATTGAAGACTCCGTCCCGTGTTCGGAAGGGACTTTCCTTGGCGTGGAAGGCAAGCTTGGCGATACGGATATGAAGATCTCCTACCATTGTAACCGACTTTGTGTAACCCTAACCCTCTCCGGTGTCTATATAAACCGGAGGGTTTTAGTCCGTAGGACAACGTACACATCAACAATCATACCATAGGCTAGCTTCTAGGGTTTAGCCTCCTCGATCTCGTGGTAGATCTACTCTTGTACTACCCATATCATCAATATTAATCAAGCAGGACGTAGGGTTTTACCTCCATCGAGAGGGCCCGAACCTGGGTAAAACTTCGTGTCCCTTGTCTCCTGTTACCATCCGGCCTAGATGCACAGTTCGGGATGCCCTACCTGAGATCCGCCGGTTTTGACACCGACATTGGTGATTTCATTGAGAGTTCCTCTGTGTCGTCGCCGTCAGGCTCGATGGCTCCTACGATCATCGGTAGCGATGCAGTCCAGGGTGAGACCTTCCTCCCCGAACAGATCTTCGTCTTCGGCAGCTTCGCACTGTGGGCCAATTCGCTTGGCCATCTGGAGCAGATCGAAAGCTACGCCTCTGGAGGCCGCACCCGCATCGGCTCGATCCTTAATTTGGAGCCAACTGCGCCGATCGAGGATGGGCGGTTGGACGCCACCTCAGGGGATGCGACCCCAACAGCGATTGAGCCAAACACCAGCCTCGTACCCTACGAGACTCGTGACTCCAAGGAGCCGGACTCCTCTCCGGACTCCGAACCCTCCGCGCCCCTGCCGATCGAATCTGATTGGGCACCGATCATGGAGTTCACTGCCGCGGACATCTTTCAGCACTCGCCTTTTGGCGATATCCTGAAGTCACTGAAGTCTCTCTCTTTATCAAGAGAGCCCTGGCTGGACTACGGTCAGCAAGGTTGGAGCACGGACGATGAAGAAATTCAAAGCCCACCCACCACCCACTTTGTAGCCATTGTCAACGACTTAACCGACATGCTCGACTTCGACTCTGAAGATATCGACGGTATGGACACCAATGAAGGAGATGATGAAGAACCAGCGCCTACTAGGCCCTGGAAAGCCACCTCGTCATATGACATATACATGGTGGACACCCCAAAAGAGGGAGATGGTGATGGAACAACGGAGGATGACCCCTCCAAGAAACAGCCTAAGCGCCGGCGTCAGCGGCGCCGCTCAAAATCCCGACAAAACAAACACGGTGATTCTAGCACAGGAGATAATAATACTCCGGAAAGCGCCAAAGAAAACCCCCTCCAGCAAGATTTAGCACAGGAGGATGGAGAAACCAGGCCTCATGAGAGAGCGGCAAACAGAGAGGTCGAGGACGATAATTATATGCCTCCCTCCGAAGACGAGGCAAGCTTCGACGATGGCGAATTCGTCGTGCTAGAGGATCCCGTCGAGCAAAAGCGTTTTCAACGCAGGCTTATTGCCATGGCAAGAAGCCTCAAGAAAAAATAGCAACAGCTTAGAGCTGATCAAGATTTGCAAGTCGACAGATGGACTGAAGTCCTTGCGGCCGAAAAGCATAAACTCGAACGCCCCTCCAAGAGCTACCCAAAGCGCAGGTTGCTACCCCGATTAGAGGAGGAAGCACTTGATGCGGCCGACCGGCCACCTCGTGGTCACGACAGAGAGGCCTCTTGGCCCTCCACTCAAGCCGCACCCCGTACCAAGGCACGGGAATATGCGCCGGACTTACGAGACATGTTGGAGGACAAGGCAAGGCAAACAAGATCGATCTACGGATCGTGTGGGCGCCCCACGGCTCGAGACGGTAACCGTCACGCCGGCCACAAATTCGGCGGGGCCGAACATAGTAGACAAGGCTCATTGGAGCTACGTCATGATATATCCCAGTACAGAGGCGCCGCACACCCACTCTGCTTTAGAGACGAAATAATGGATCATCAAATCCCCGAGGGTTTCAAACCCGTAAACATCGAATCATATGATGGCACAACAGATCCTGCAGTATGGATCGAGGATTATCTCCTTCATATCCACATGGCCCGCGGCGATGATTTCCATGCCATCCAATACCTCCCACTCAAGCTTAAAGGACCAGCTCGGCATTGGCTTAACAGCTTGCCAACCTGGAAGCCGCATTCCTCGACAATTTCCAGGGCACTTATGTGCGACCCCCAGACGTCGATGACCTAAGTCACGTAATTCAGCAGCCAAAGGAATCGGCCAGGCAATTCTGGACACGGTTCCTAACAAAGAAAAATCAAATAGTCGACTGTTCGGACGCTGAGGCCCTAGCAGCCTTCAAGCACAATATCCGTGACGAGTGCCTGGCCCAGCACCTTGGACAGGAAAAGCCGAAATCTATGGCAGCACTCACAACACTCACGACCCGCTTTTGCACGGGAGAAGACAGCTGGCTTGCTCGTAGCAACAATATGACCAAGAACCCTGGTAATTCGGACACCAGGGACAGTAGTGGCAGGTCACGTCGCAACAAGCAGAAGCGCCGCATTAACGGCGACAATGCTGAGGATACGGCAGTTAATGCCGGATTCAGAGGCTCTAAATCCGGTCAGCGGAAAAATCCATTCAAAAGGAATCCTAGGGGCCCGTCCAGTTTGGGCCGAATACTCGACCGCTCGTGCCAGATACATGGCACCCCCGAAAAGCCGGCCAATCACACCAATAGGGATTGTTGGGTGTTCAAGCAGGCAGGCAAGCTAAACGCCGAAAATGAAGACAATGGGTTGCATAGTGATGACGACGAGGAGCCCCGGCCGCCGAACAACAGTGGAAAGAAGGGTTTTCCCCCACAAGTGCGGACGATGAACATGATATACGCAACCCACGTCCCCAAAAGGGAGCGGAAGCGCGCGTTAAGGGACGTATACGCGGTAGAGCCAGTCGCCCCAAAGTTCAATCCATGGTCCTCCTGCCCGATCACCTTTGATCGAAGGGACCATCCCACTAGCATCCATCATGGCGGATTCGCCGCATTGGTTCTAGACCCAATTATTGACGGATTTCATCTCACTAGAGTCCTTATGGACGGCGGCAGCAGCCTGAACCTGCTTTACCAGGATACAGTGCGGAAAATGGGCATAGATCCCTCGAGGATTAAGCCCACCAAAACGACCTTTAAAGGCGTAATACCAGGTGTAGAGGCCAACTGTACAGGCTCAGTCACACTTGAAGTGGTCTTCGGATCCCCGGATAATTTCCGAAGCGAGGAGTTAATCTTCGACATAGTCCCGTTTCGCAGTGGCTATCACGCACTGCTCGGGCGAACCGCATTCGCTAAGTTCAATGCGGTACCGCATTATGCATACCTTAAGCTCAAGATGCCAGGCCCTCGAGGAGTAATTACGGTCAATGGAAACACCGAACGCTCCCTCCGAACGGAGGAGCACACGGCGGCCCTTACAGCGGAAGTACAAAGCAGCCTCTCCAGGAAGTTCTCCGGTCCGGCCCCTAAATGACCGAACACCGTCAAGCGCGCCCGGAGTAACCTACAACAAGACCGCCTGGCACGATCCGAGCAGGCGTAGCAATGCGGCCCCAACCCCAACCCTCGCAAAAAGGCGACGCCAGTACTTCGCGTACATAACTACGCTCTAGAGATACCATGGGCACAGGGGGAGGGGCACCATCACGGCACGCCCAAAACACGGCTTAAACCATACCAGGGGCTGCCGATTTTTTTAATTTTCTCTTACTTTTAGGACTTCATCCTTCGGAAGGCCTGTTCGGCACAAACGATGCAAGAACCAAGGAAGCAGACAAGCCAAGCCGCATTATGGAACTCCCAGGTGGTCTCTATCACGAGCAGTATACCCGTTCCGCATACTATTCCGCAGCTTGCCCCTGGAACGGACATGTTAACTAGTCCAACATTCCACTTATCTCATTACTTGTATCGTTCTACCTTGATCGCACCCCTTTTTAATAAACAATGCATAGCTTTCGTCTACTTTTGCATTACCTTTTTCTTTATATATGTTCCTTAACGACATGTTGCACCCGTACACGTTGGTACGGCCAAAATACGCCAGGGGCCTTAGCACCCCTCAATATGGTGTAAGAAGTCCGAACACTTTAACAAGTGCGGCACCCCGAACTTATAGCATTATATGCATCTATCGGATTTCGGGTTCCGACAGACCCTTGAGGTTCGAACACTAGGGTGCGCGCGGAGATTTCGCTTCCTACCTACCTGCACCCCTCCGTCACGCTAAGGTCTAAACTATGGAAAGAAAAACACAAGGGACACGAGGTTTATACTGGTTCGGGCCACCGTTGTGGTGTAATACCCTACTCCAGTGTGTGGTGTGGTGGATTGCCTCTTGGGCTGATGATGATGAACAATACAGGGAAGAACAGCCCCGCGAGGGTCTGTTCTTGGCTAGGGGGATGAACTGCTGGGTGGAGTTCAGTCACCCTTCTCTCTCTCTCTCTCTCTCTCTCTCTCTCTCTCTCTCTCTCTCTCTCTCTCTCTCTCTCTCTCTCTCTGATCGAACCCCTCTCTAAAGAACCTCCTCTCCAGAACCCCCTTTGCTCTGTGGGTGGCTGGTCCTATTTATAGAGGCCCTGGTCCTCTTCCCAAATATCGAGAGGGAAGGGAGCCAACAATGGCGGGCTAATTTGAAGGGGGACAGCTAGTACTAGCTACCCTGACAAAAGTAGTCTTCGCCTGCGCAAAGCTCTGGTGGTGACGCCGTCTTGGGCTCCATGATGACCTCCGTCTTGCAGTCCTTCTGGTCTTGGTCTTGTTGCACCGAAATGGCAACCTTTGCCTGATGCCTCGGTACTCCGCGGCTGCGCTTGCCCCCTTTGCACCAAAGAGGAAAGGAGGACACTGTGCGGGCTGGCACCCACCCGATGCCCTTGGTTGTCATGGCTTGCGTCACGGGCACCTCGTGAGGTACCCCGCCTTGATCTCTCCGCCTCCTCGCGAGCCAGCCTGATGAGGCCGTGCCTGAGGAAGCTCCGTGTCGTCCGCCCCGCGAGGCCTGGCCCCTCGCGAGGGTCTTGGGTCTGTGTTGATGAAGATGGGCCGTGCTGGGCCCCCCTTTGAGCCACGCCGCAGGCCGTAGGCAGGCAAGTCTGGGGACCCCCGTTCCCAGAACGCCGACAGTAGCCCCCGGGCCCAAGGCGCGCCCGGACTTGGCCGTGCAGGGAGGCGGAAGGGCAAGAGCGAAGCGCCACGGGCCCTAATAGCCTGCGGTCTTGGGCGCCGCGTGGCGGTTGATAGGACGTGGGCGGCATTGTTCCCCCACGCCCTCCTTATTTTGCGCCATGCTAGGCGGACCCGTAGTCGTACACAGCCGTTCCCCTTTCTGTTGCTCGAGCGCCCTCTGTTCTTCCTCTGCTCGAACTCCGGCTTCTGTTTTCAACCCAATCTCGAACCTTCCCCCCCCCTTCCCCATTGCCATGGCTCCGACGAAGAAGGGAAGAGGGAATAAACCCGTGTCTCCGCCTTGCCCGCCGCCGTTGGCAGCCCCCACCGAGGGCTTGGGAAAGATCAGCTCGGCTCTGGCCACTATCTTCAACGAGTGCGGGAGGACGACGGCCTGGCCCGCGTCCCACTTCTCCATCGACAGGATAGTCACCGAGGTCCCGTATTTTGCCGACGCCCTGTGGGCGGGTCTGGTTCCTCCCTTTTCTGACTTCTTCAATGATGTGCTTTCCCACTATCAGATCCACATGATGCACCTAGGTCCTGAATCCATCACCCTCCTTTCGGTCTTCGCCTTTGTTTGCGAGGCTATGGTGGGCATCCTTCCTTCGGTTGCCTTGTTGCGCCACTTCTTCTCGCTGCGCCTTGTCGACCCTACCCAATGCTAGGCGTGCGTGAGCTTCGTTGCCGCATCTGAGACAGCGGCCTCTCGGATTGACTTCAAGCTCCTCCTGCCCGCGGCTGGGTTCCGCGAGCGGTGGCTGTATGTGGACACAGGGGTGCCCAGCCCCCTGCTATCGGAGCCAACCTCGCCTGCTGTCCCCAATTCGGGCTGGGGCCAAGAGACGCTTGAGAGCCCCCGGCTCGTCTTCGTCTGGCACCGTTTTGCGTTCCTGAGGTCGCTTGGCGTGACAGCGCCCAAGGTGGTGAAGGAGTTCCTGCTACGCCGCGTTGCTCCTCTCCAACACCACTCCCGCCGGATGTGGGCTCTCAGCGGGCACGATGGCCGTATGAGGCTCCAGGAAGAGGACCTGACTCCTAAAGTGCTGAGGACAGCGCTCTTGACCTTGACTGGGGACCCCAACCCCGGCAGCATTCAGCAGGGAGGGGCCTTGCTGTACCTCTGCCAGAGCAGGGGCGATTTTGTGAAGCAAATGCCTATCTTTGATGAGTGGGGGCCGCGCCCCGCTGGCCTCCAGGGGCCTCGCGAGAACCCAGTGATGGTGAATGCCCTTCCAATCGGCCAAGGCGACTCTTCCTCAAGCGGCAGAGCAGGGAGGCATGAGGCGCCAGAGGCCGAGGGGGCTCCCGGCAGGGTGACAGCGCCGGGCGGTGCTCACGAGGGAGCAGTTCTTGGGGCCCGTGCCGCTGAGGCTGAGGGTGACGAGCAGCTGCCCTTTGCGCCTGTGACCGAGGCCCCTGAGGCTCCGGCTGCCTCTCCTGGCGAGGCGATTGGCAGCGCACATCATGCAGACACCCCTGACGCAGGTCACTTTGACGCTCCATTTTCGTCGCTGATTGATCCCTGCGCCCAACTCTTAGGCCGCTTCCGCGTGGACTTTGAGGCCCTCCGGAAGAGAAGGGAGGCCCTGGGCGACGATTACCCTTGTCGCCTGCTGAAGCGTAGGAAGTACTTTGCCACTGATGAGTGAGCCTTCTCCTTTCCCAGCTCCCGATCCTTCTGTTGCTTTTACTGACCCTTGCTCCGCAGGCCCCTTCCAGCCAAGCTTGCGGAGACGGCTGAGGAGCCGTCCCCCTTGGCTTCGCCCCCTCCACCGTCCTCAAGCGCTCCGAGCAGCGGAGCCCTTGTGGTGAGGGCGATCGAAAAGGCGAATCGTCTCGAGGCGTATCGTGGCCCTGCGCACCTCGCGATCCTCCTTCGCGGGCCTTCTCGTGGCATAGCCAGCCTGCCGTGGGCTTCTCGCTTGGTCGTGGGCTGCGATTGGCTGAGGCGCTCCCTGCGCTCTTCGCCTGGGGACGGACTGGCTCCAGGCCGGGCTTCTGGTGCGGCGTGCCCGGCCGTTGGGAGGGTGCCAGCCCCCAGCCCCTTTCCCGGAGGGGGAGTGCTGATTCGTGGCCCTCGGCGCTTGCTTGGGGCAGATGATGGTGTGGAGGATGTGCTCAAGCGCGCTCGGGAGCGTCGCGCTCTCCGCCAAGGATTCCTTCGACGGGCGGCTGACGCGGTGAGCCTGCTTGGTGAGGAGCTGGCTGATGAAGACGCGCGCCTTGAGGCCGAGGGCCTGCGCCTGGCTGCGGAGAGGCGCACGCTAGAGGGCGCCATCGCCCTTGCGTGCGGTCAGCGTGATCTTGACGATACAAAGGCCAAGGTGTCGCTGGTGGCCTCTCGGGAGGCCCGATCTTGGGCCGCTGAGGAGGCCCGGGAAGCCGACCAGCGGCAAAAGGCGGCAGAGGAGCGGGCTCGGGAGCTCCTGGCCTGGTGCCACTCATTGGAGGAGTAGGTGGAGCTGCGTGAGGCAGCCCTTGCGTCGATGAAGGTGGCCTCTGGCGACTCGGTAGAGCTCCAGAAGCGTGAGGAGGCGCTGACGCTGGAAGCCGCCGAACGTACCCGCGAGTACGAGCGCCTGGAGACGAGGGAGCGCTTGGTGACGCAGGCAGAGGATGATGTCGCTGCACGGGAAGCCCGTGTCCTGGAGGAGGTCGGACGTCGGGTGGCCACGGCGCATTTGAATCTTGAGCACGAGTTCGAAGAGAAGCTGGAGTTGATCCGGGCCGAAGCTGAAGGCAGGACTGCCGCCTTGAGGGCCAAGCTGGAGGAGGCGACGCGGCGGGCCGATGCTTTCCGGGCCGCCCTTGAGGTGGCGCAAGGTGAGTTAACCACCTCCTAGGTTGAGGTGCTCCTTCTTCGCCAGCGGGTGGAGGAGGCTGAGGCCGTCACGCGCCAGAATGCGGACGAGATACATCAGCGGCGGATCCTGGAGCATGAGCACGGCCCCATGCTCAACACGCTCCGGGAGAGAGCCAACACAGCCTTGGGCAACGTCTGCGAGGCGGCTGTTGGCGAATCGCACGCAGTCAACTATGCTGGCAATCTTCAGTTCTTTACTGACGTGGTGACACAGCTGGAGGCGCGGTCGGTCTGGGCTGACAGGTTGGTGGAGGAGAGGAGCCACGCCCTGCTCGGGCGCGCCTTTTCTCGCGTCTTCAGCCACCTCCGGAACATGGATCCCCACTTTGATTTTGACGCCACCATCGCCCCAGTCCCCCAGGCCGTCCGAGGCGATCTGGCGCACTGGGTGGAAGACAATGTGGATGCTCTTATCAGGGCCTTCGCTTAAGACAACGACGACGTGATTGTGGCAGCCAATGAGGGCAGCGTGGTGAACGGCCCTGACGCCGCTGGTGGTGATGCGGACAGCGATGGCGAGTTCAGCGATGCCAGCAACGGCTCGGGTGGTGCTCCTGAGAACGGATTGGGGGATTTATACGACTGATTGTGCATCGTTCCTACTTCCTTACCCTGCATGAATAGAACTCAGGTTTTGGCCTGATGGCAGTGAGAGCATTTTGGAGGGGGAGCCCCTTATGTAAAACTTGTGTTCATCGTATTAGTAGACGCTACATTGCCCATGCGCCCGCGCCAAGTGGTTGGCCTAAGCGACGCGTTGGTCGGCTAGTTTACCTTTGTCCCATGCTGGCCCTGAGGCAGCCTGTGGGAGGTTGTGGTGTCTCGAGTGTTCCCTGATTGGGTTCGTAGGATCTGCAGTAAAACACCCTCCTGAGAGGACACATCGGCGGCAGTCTGGGCTGCGCGCAAGCTAGGCCTAACCCGGCTCGCGAGGGGCTCGCGAGGGGAGGCAGCTGAGGCGAAGTGGTAACCAAAACGCGAGAAATTGCTCTAACGAGACTAAGCACCCCTTCCCTGAACACACGCAAATCTCAAATTCGAATCCAACTTGAATCCAGCAGGGGAAAGCGATAACCAAAGGGAAAGGCAACAAAAGCAAACAAAAGGCCACGTCCGGCACCTAGTCTAGTCTTGGATGTCTTCTCACCAGCACGGAGCTAAGTGCTGCCACTGGGCGTGGGAGGGAGCCCCAGGGCCTGAGGCCGGCACCCCTGAGACTCCGGGGCGTGTACAGCCCCACTCATTATTACGTGAGAGTGTCACGGGACGGCGAGCTTCACAGGCACTGGGCCTTCTTCACAGGTACTGGCCTTGCTTCATATCGCCAGATGAGGGCCCCGCCTTGCGCCACACTCTAGTGCCACCAACGACGACTGGAAATCAAGACACCGCTGATGGGGTAGAGCGGTCGCCAGCGGTTCCCCCGACGACCACGGGTCCTCCGCCAGGGGCGGGCCCTGAGGCACCTCCCCAGCGGAGGGCCTACCTCCTGAGAACACCTTGCTCCGAACGTCGCGGTGGTGATGTCGGATCCCGGCCCCTCTCCTGTAGCCCCCTGCGCCCTCCTCCCGAGGGGTAGGAGACTGTGGGAGCGGGGCAGCTGCTCGCTGTGGCGACCTGCACCTCCTGCGATCCATGGTTAGCGTATGCCTGCTCCTGAAGAATTAGCGGTACCCAATAATTGTTGCCTCCAGCACGACCAGTGGGACCGTCTCGGGGCTCCCGGAAAGGCTCAGCTTCTGGTGCCTCGTCCCTCCAGCTTGGGCTGAGGAGCGAGCCTTGTTCGCTCTCATGAGGGTGTCCTTGGTCCATCATGAGGGGCACGTATTCCTCTGGCGCCGCCATCCCGAAGGCCACGCCGCAGTGCCCTGCGTGCCACGCGATCCTGCCTGACGCGCCCACCATGGGGTGGCAGCGCGGCTGTCCGCTGGGGCCACGGGTCATGTCGAGTCCTTCTTCTTCGCGGACCAGGAGCGGGGGCAGCGCCGCCACCGGTCCGGTGCTGACAGCTTCGCTGGCGTTGGAGTAGCCTTGAAGCCCGCGGGCGCGCGCGGAGCCCCCGCACGGGCCGCCCTGGGCTTGAGATGGGAGCTGGGTGCAGAAGGGGTGAGCCCCCGAGGCGGCGAAGCCCAGGAGCTCCGCCACCCGCTCCAACAGCACGTCACGGCCGCCCTCCAGCAGCCTGCACTGCAGCAGCTCTCGGGCCACCATGAGTGCGGCCCTCGAGTTCGCCTGCTCCCGACGGGTGTACGATGTCGTGGTCGCGGCGTGATTGGAGGCCCTTGCTGCCGACCGCGCCTGCCAAGGTGTGGGAGCTATCGAAGCCTGTCCGCGCGCCCGCGGCCCGCAGCGCCCTGCGGACCGCGAGCTGCCTGGGGCACGGGGTCGCCCGAGGCGAGCGGTTCTGCGCGAGCAGGCCACGCCGCCCATGGATCTGGGTTGCCCGCCTGGTCGCCGGACATGGTGATGACGATGCGACGGGGCACGAAGCGGTAGAAGGTGGATTCCGGCGCACCCCTACCTGGCACGCCAAATGTCGGATTCGGGTTCCGGCAGACCCTTGAGGTTCGAACACTGGGGTGCGCGCAGAGATTTCGCTTCCTACCTACCTGCACCCCTCCGCCACGCTAAGGTCTAAACTATGGAAAGAACAACACAAGGGACACGAGGTTTATACTGGTTCGGGCCACCGTTGTGGTGTAATACCCTACTCTAGTGTGTGGTGTGGTGGATTGCCTCTTGGGCTGATGATGATGAACAATACAAGGAAGAACAGCCTCGCGAGGGTCTGTTCTTGGCTGGGGGGATGAACTGCTGGGTGGAGTTCAGTCACCCTTCTCTCTCTCTCTCTCTCTCTCTCTCTCTGATCGAACCCCTCTCTAAAGAACCTCCTCTCCAGAACCCCCTTTGCTCTGTGGGTGGCTGGTCCTATTTATAGAGGCCCTGGTCCTCTTCCCAAATATCGAGCGGGAAGGGAGCCAACAATGGCGGGCTAATTTGAAGGGGGACAGCTAGTACTAGCTACCCTGACAAAACTAGTCTTCGCCTGCGCAAAGCTCTGGTGGTGATGCCGTCTTGGGCTCCATGATGACCTCTGTCTTGTAGTCCTTCTGGTCTTGGTCTTGTTGCACCGAAATGGCAACCTTTGCCTGATGCCTCGGTACTCCGCGGCTGCGCTTGCCCCCTTTGCACCAAAGAGGAAAGGAGGACACTGCACGGGTTGGCACCCGCCCGACGCCCTTGGTCGTCATGGCTTGTGTCACGGGCACCTCGTGAGGTACCCCGCCTTGATCTCTCCACCTCCTCACAAGCCAGCCTGATGAGGCCGTGCCTGAGGAAGCTCCGTGTCGTTCGCCCCGCGAGGCCTGGCCCCTCGCGAGGGTCTCGGGTCTGTGTTGATGAAGATGGGCCATGGTGGGGCCCCCTTTGAGCCACGCCGCAGGCCGCAGGCAGGCAAGTCTGGGGACCCCCGTTCCCAGAACGCCGACAGCATCGGCTCCGAATCATGTCTTGGGTCAATAGTTGGGTTTGCCCGGCTCCTATGTTTTGGTGCCTTACGTTCCGCTATATCGGCTAAGGTAGCACTAGGAGAACCACTGCAATTGTGCCCCAGTTGAGCTGGGTCGAGCACCTCAGTGGAGAAAGCTAAAACTGACTGTCATGATGAAGCGAGAGCTGGTCGCTGTTTGAGAGGTTTTTCGAGTCCCTAAAGACTTAGGCCGCTTAGGGAGAGGAGTCGGCTCTGTCCGGCCAAGGCGTGGATAGCGCCCCAAACTCGGTCTTCCGAATACCAGGGCTTCGCCGAAATTTAAAATTATAGAATTCTATGGCTAAGTGAGCGTGTTCATGCATTATAGTTCGATTGCCTTGTTCGTTGGGCTGAGCGCCTCCCTCGAAGGACCCAAACATGGGAAAAAGAGCGCTCAGGTTTATCCCCGAACACCCCAGCACTAGCAGCATGGGGGCAGAAGCCGACGACTCGCCATCTCTCAGAATTGATAAACAGCCGCACAGAAGGTAATATTTTAAATTCCAATAGCATTGCTTAGCGCATATAAACAAGTTTTCAGCGCACAAGACAAACGAGCAAGTTTCACTCAAAAATTACATCCCTAGAACATTCATCCGCCACAAGGCAGGCACCCTTCAGAACATCCTTATAGTAATTTCCGGGCTTGCGATGCTCTTTCCCCGGCGGTTGCCCGTCCTTCACCAGCTTCTCAGCATCCAGCTTGCCCCAGTGCACCTTAGCATGGGCAAGGGCCCTACGGGCACCCTCAATGCAGACGGAGCGCTTGATGACTTCGAGCCTTGGACAGGCCTCCACCAGCCGCCGCACTAGCCCGAAATAGCTCCCAGGCAGAGCCCCTCCAGGCCACAGCCGAACAATCAGGCCCTTCATGGCCTGTTCGGCCGCCTTATGGAGCTCGACCAGTTGCTTCAGCTAGTCGCTCAGGGGCACGGGGTGTCCGGCCTCAGCGTACTAAGACCAGAACACCTTCTCCGTCGAGCTGCCCTCCTCGGCTCGATAGAATGCGGCGGCATCGGACACACTCCGGGGAAGATCTGCGAACGCTCCTGGAGAGCTCCGGATTCAGGTAAGTAACAAGTAACTCACGTTTATGTGTTTGCTTTGCATAAAGAATGCCTTGCCCGCCGCTATCTTCTTCACCTCATCCAACTCCTGGAGGGTCTTCTGGGATTTGGCCTTGGCAGACTTGGCATTTTCAATAGCCACCGCAAGCTCGGACGCTCGCGTCTTTGAGTCAAGCTCCAAACTCTCATGTTTTTCCATGAGAGCCTGGAGCTCTTGCCGCACCTTGCCAACCTCGGCCTCATACTTCTTCCTCTCGGTGCGCTCCGAGGCCACCCTCTTCTCGGCCTCGACCAACGCTTGCTTAAGGGTCGCCACTTCAGACGTGGCCCCTACAATAGCCACGATAATCCTGTCATTCTTTGCAATTGCACCTTTTTATATATATTTAAAAACAAGGTATTTCTTACCTTCATTGTCCTCGAGTTGTTTCTTGGCACGCCCGAGCTCTTGCTCGGACCGCTCGAGGTTCTGCTTTAGCGTGTCCACTTCCGCAGTCAGTGCGGCGGACGCAAGCAGGGAAGCCTGCATATGCATATTGACTCATTTTTGTTAGACTCCTGCGAATTCTATTTGATCCTCTATTCGGATTTTCTTCCCGAATGCCAAACAGAGCATCAGGGGCTACTGTCTATGCGGTAATATTATTTACACATTCTTTACTTACCTCAAAGCCTGTCAAAAGGCTAGTACAAGCTTCAGTCAGTCCGCTCTTGGCGGACTGAACCTTCTGGACCACTGCACTCATAATAGTGCGGTGCTCCTCGTCGATGGAGGCGCCTTGGAGCGCCTCCAACATATTGTCCGGTGCCTCTGGTTGGACGGGGGCCGCCGGCACGGTGGACTTGCTCCTCTTGGAAGAAGGTCCCCCGCCGGACTCTGGAACCTTTGAAGGTTCCGGAGCGGTGTCCGGCCTAGAGCCGGACTTGGAGCCCTGGGGGGTTTCATCCCCTTTACTCCTGGAGTCCGGGAGGTTACCTTGCGGCGCCTCCAGGACCACCTCCTCCCGGCTTGGAACCTGTTGGGACAACACTTCGGTGTCGTCCGTAGGGCGGGGGGAGGAAGCCGTCGGAAGCGAGTTCACATTCGACGAGTCCAGTGAGCCGCTCGACGACGCGTCGAGCCGGTCTTTGCCAGGGGCTGCATAAACATATTCGACTTAAGGGAAAGTTGTGCAATAAACGAATACTATGAATTACTCTGGTATCCGGATACTTACGATTTTGCCAGGGGCTTGGCCCTGGGCTGCCACTCCTCTCCGCCGTCGGCGTCGGTGGAGTAGTCCGGAGGAAGGGTTTTTCCCTTCTTGGACCCTCCGGCCTCCCCAGAGAGGGCGGCCTTCCTTTTCTTCTCTCCCCCCGCTGGAGGGGGGAGTTCTCCTCTTCTTCCTCCTCGTATTCACGGGAGGAATGCACCTCGGAACCATCGGATGATGGATCCGACACCTCCTGGCGCCGGGCACTCTTTCGAGTCCCCGCGGCCTTTTTCGCGGCCTTCTTCTCCGGCACCACATAGGGTGCCAGAACGAACAGCTTCGCCAAGCGAGCGTCCGCTGGGCCTTCGGGCAAAGGAGCCAGACAGTTGATCTGTCCGAACATCACCTGCCAATCCTGTCAAAGATAAGGGAGCTTAGATCCCGCATGGAGTCAAACTATGAAAAACTGATACCCTGTAAAAGAAAAAAAAACAGCTTACTGCGAGAGCGTGACGCTGCGCACTAAATCCGCGATCCTTGGTAGCGGATGCGGGAGCCTCGGCGCCTTTGAAAAGCACCTTCCAGGCATCTTCGTACGTCGTGTTGAAGAGCCTGCTTAAAGTTTGGTGCCGCGCCGGGTCGAACTCCCACAGGTTGAAAGCCCGTTGTTGACACGGGAGGATCAGGCGGATGAGCATAACCTGGACGACATTGACAAGCTTGAGCTTCTTGTCCGCCAGGGTTTGGATGCATGTTTGGAGTCCGGTCAGCTCTCTTTTTTTACCCCAAGACAGGCCTGTCTCCTTCCAGGAGGTGAGCCGCGTGGGGGGTCCGGATCGAAACTCAGGGGGTGCGACCCATTCGGCGTCGCGCGGCTCGGTGATGTAAAACCACCCCGATTGCCACCCCTTCAGGGTCTCCACAAAGGAGCCCTCGAGCCATAGGACATTGGCCATCTTGCCCACCATGGCGCCGCCGTACTCCGCCTGGCTACCGTGCACCACCTTCGGCTTGACGTTGAAAGTCTTGAGCCATAGGCCAAAATGGGGGCGGATGCGGAGGAAGGCCTCACACACGACGATAAACGCCGAGATGTTGAGGACGAAGTTCGGGGCCAGATCGTGGAAATCCAGGCCGTAGTAGAACATGAGCCCCTGGACAAATGGGTGGAGAGGGAAGCCCAGTCCACGGAGGAAATGGGGGAGGAACACCACCCTCTCATGAGGCCTAGGGGTGGGGAGGAGCTGCCCCTTTTCGGGGAGCCGGTTCGCGATGTCGTTAGACAGGTATCCAGCCTTCCTCAGCTTTTTGATATGTCCCTCCATGATGGAGGAGACCATTCACTTGCCTCCCGCTCCGGACATGGCTGGAGAAGGTTGAGGTGGGGAGTGCGGACTTGGGCGCTGGAGCTCGAGTGCGCAAGAATGGATAGGCGAAGGAGGAAGAAGGCGTAGGTGAAAAGGTGGATCTTTATCCCCTTATATGGGTGGACGCAACTACATGTCCCCACCGGCCTGGTAAAACTCGCTTATCTCCAAGCGCTGTAATCAATGACGCGGTTGGGTTACCCACGCCCGTATTGATGAGAATCCCGGGATAAGAGGACACGATCTCTGCTTTAACAAGATGTGCCAAGGAAACTGCCTCGCATGACGTGCTGAGGTGGGATAATGAAACGACTCGGGTAAAGGCTTGGCCGTGGTGTGACACGCTACGGAATACGCCAGCAGATTAGATTGGTGTAAATATTATTCTCTCTATGGCAATATGTGGAAACTTATTTTGCAAAGCCGGACACTATCTTTGTGTTCAAAATCTTCTATGGAGGAGGAACCCGCCTTGCAATGCCGAAGACAATCTGCGCGCCGGACTCATCGTCATTGAAGCCTGGTTCAGGGGCTACTGAGGGAGTCCTGGATTAGGGGGTGTTCGGATAGCCAGACTATACCTTCAGCCGGACTCCTGGACTATGAAGATACAAGATTGAAGACTCCGTCCCGTGTCCGGAAGGGACTTTCCTTGGCGTGGAAGGCAAGCTTGGCGATACGGATATGAAGATCTCCTACCATTGTAACCGACTTTGTGTAACCCTAACCCTCTCCGGTGTCTATATAAACCGGAGGGTTTTAGTCCGTAGGACAATGTACACATCAACAATCATACCATAGGCTAGCTTCTAGGGTTTAGCCTCCTCGATCTCGTGGTAGATCTACTCTTGTACTACCCATATCATCAATATTAATCAAGCAGGACGTAGGGTTTTACCTCCATCGAGAGGGCCCGAACCTGGGTAAAACTTCGTGTCCCTTGTCTCCTGTTACCATCCGGCCTAGACGCACAGTTCGGGACCCCCTACCCGAGATCCGCTGGTTTTGACACCGACAAGGACTCAGCAATCTTGCACCCTTGCAATCAAGACTATTTAAGCTTATAGGTAAGGCAAAGGTATGATGTGGAGCTGCAGCAAGCGACTAGCATATATGGTGGCTAACATATTTGCAAAAGAGAGCGAGAAGAGGAGGCAAAAGCACGGTCGAGCAACTATGATCAAGAAGTGATCCTAGAACAACCTTCGTCAAGCATTACTCCAACACCGTGTTCGCTTCCCGGACTCCGCCAAGAAGAGACCATCATGGTAACACACGCGGTTGGTACATTTTAGTTAAGTTTAATTTCAGGTTATCTACAACCGGACATTAACAAATTCCCATCTGCCCATAACCGCGGGCACGGCTTTTGAAAGTTCAAATCCCTGCAGGGGAGTCCCAACTTAGCCCATCACAAGCTCTCACGATCAGCGAAGGATATTCATTCTCCCAAGACAATCCGATCAGACTCGGCATCCCGGTTACAAGACATCCTCGACAATGGTAAAACAAGTCCAGCAACACCGCCCGAATGTGCTGACAAATCCCGATAGGAGCTGCACATATCTCGTTCTCAGGGCACACTCAGATGAACACTACGTACAACTAAAACCAACCCTTAAGTTTCCCCGAGGTGGCACTGCAAGTGGCTCTGGTTTGGACCAACACTCAGAGGAGCACTGGCCCCGGGCGGTTTAAATAAAGATGACCCTTGGGCTCCGGAAACCCAAGGGAAAAGGAGGCTAGGTGGCAAATGGTAAAACCAAGGTTGGGTCTTGCTGGAGGAGTTTTATTCAAGACGAACTGTCAAGGGGTTACCATTATAACCCAACCGTGTAAGGGACGCAAAATCCGGGAACATAACACCGATATGACGGAAACTAGGGCGGCAAGAGTGGAACAAAACACCAGGCATAAGGCCGAGCCTTCCACCCTTTACCAAGTATATAGGTGCATTAAGATAAACAAGATAATATGGTGATATCCCAACAATAAAACAATGTTCCAACAAGGAACGAACTCCAATCTTCACCTGCAACTAGCAACGCTATAAGAGGGGCTGAGCAAAGCGGTAACATAGCCAAACAACGGTTTGCTAGGACATGGTGGGTTAGAGGTTTGACATGGCAATGTGGGAGGCATGATAAGCAAGTGGTAGGTATCGTAGCATAGGCATAGCAAAAGAGCGAGCATCTAGCAAGCAAAGATAGAAGTGATTTCGAGGGTATGGTCAACTTGCCTGCAAAGTTCTCAGAGTTGCCTTGATCCTTGTAAGCAAACTCAACGGGCTCCTCGTTCACGAACTCTTCTCCCGGTTCTACCCAAACAAGAACAACAAGCAAATGGAACACAATCAACCACGTGCAATGCTCAAGCAACATGATGCAAACATGGTATGATATGCGGGATGCGGTATGTGATGCATATGCAAGATTTGGAAAGGAATGATTGAATCTGGACTCAACTTGGAAATCCAAGAGTGTCACTGGAAAGGTGAGGTGATTTCGGTTGAAATCAATATAAAGATCACCGGAATCGGATGCACGGTTTGGAAATGGCAAGCAAAACAAATATGGCACCGGTCTGCGATAAACAGCAAGTAGCCATCTAAATGCATCAAGATAAATATGCTACAGCACCAAACATGGCAACAAAATACATGGCAGGGATCCACTCATGATGCTTGAGAAAAGATGAACACTGAGCTACGGCTAGTTCATCCATTAACATGTTTAAACAAGCATGGCAAAAGTGCAAATGGTAACAGGTTTCAGACTTAGTGAAATTAACACAAGTCTGGGATTTATCATCAGGAAGCAATCTTTAGAGCATGAAAACTACATGCGACAGGCACATATCATGGCAAAAAAAGGCATGGCATGGAGCTACTCTCAGCATATAACAAAAGTCCCTTAGTGACCTTGAGCCAAAAGGGATCAGAAAATACAATTGCAAGCATGTGAACATAGCAAAAACACAAACAGATTCAGACTTACTAAAAAACTGGAGCATGCAAAACAGTTAACGAGTAGGCATGTTTACAAGCTCGATGCACTCACTACAGAGCATGGAATGACAAACTAAGCATACACCCATGAAGAAGACATGGCATAGAAGCTAGACATGGCAAGAACAACAACATAACATGCACGGATCAATAGCAACATCCTCGGCAAAATCGCTAAACATGTCAACAATCTGCCAGGATCATTTTATAGCAAAAGTAGAGCTCGATTGACTCAAGCTAGGTTGCTCCATAAATGGAAACAAAGACATGGATGGATAGAGCACCACAATATTAACAAAACATCCTTACTGATCATCCTTAAAAGAGGCACGGATCACTAGGAAACAACATGAACATATGGCATAAAAATAAATACAGGACAAGGCCTTAGAATAATCCTAAGTCCCTGAAATCAGCATCATCGAGTAAGCTACTTTGCATGCTTGTGCTAGTCACCACAAATATCACAAAAATACATGGCATACACCCCTGTAAAGATGGCATGGCGTTCTACAAAACACATGTACAGCTCAGGATCATAGCATGCACACATTAATCATGGCAAAAATGACAAAAGGCCATTTGCGGAAACAGATCTAACAAATTCATCACATAGCCCTCTTCCAACAGCATTTCAGGCATCAAGATGAGCTCAAATGAAAATGATGCAATGAGATTAAATGATGTACTCGTCGAGCCAAACATTTTGATATGCTACACGCACGAATCGGAGCTATGGATGCAGAGTTATGGCATGTCAAAGATAGCAAAAATGCTAGGGTTTGAGGATGAAAAAGTCAACCTCCCGATCCAGATCTGGATCTGGCGCGGGTACTGTAGCTGCACGGATTTTGAGGATCGCCGGAGGGAGCACTATTCACCTGAGTAGCTCGGGAACGTCGCCGGACTTGGGGACTCCGGCCGGAGAAGGTTGACGATGGGGGTGGTGACCGCGGCGAGCTTGGAGGCGGCGGGTCGGAGCG
>NC_057794.1:458275378-458295876 GCF_018294505.1 Triticum aestivum
TACAAAACATTCTCCGAGTGAAGAGCAGACGTCTCACTCAGGGGCTTAGCGGCGATCCCGTACTCGCCTAAGTTACAAAAACATTACGAGTGAAGAGCAACCCTCTCACTCGGGGGCTTAGCCGCGATCCCGTACTCGCCTAAGTTACAAAAACATTCTGAGTGAAGAGAAACCCTCTCACTTGGGGGCTTAGCCGCGATCCCGTACTCGCCTAAGTTACAAAAACACTCCGAGTGAAGAGCAACCCTCTCACTCGGGGGCTTAGCTGCGATCCCATACTCTCCTAAGTTTCGACAACACACCGAGTGGAGAGCAAACCTTCCACTCGGAAGGAACAAGGTGCACTCTGAGCTACGCCACAAGTACAATGCCTAGATGCACTCTGAGCCGCGCCACAAGTACAACGTCTACTCCGAGTGAAGAGCAATCCTCTCACCCGAAGGCTTAGCTGCGATCCCTGATTCGCCTAAGTTAAAAAAATCCAAGAACACTGGAGACAAAGCAACTGCATTCAAATAAAATAGCCAAGTACGGATAAATCCAGCAAGGTTCAGAACCACAAACAGAAGTACTCTGATGTCAGGCCTGAAAGAGTTTAACAATTACAAAATCACTCGGCATCCCGAGGCAAATAAATTCAAGATCATCAAGTTTATCACTCGGTGGGAGGAGGACTAGCTAGCTCGACGAAGGTGTCCAAGTCAATGCCATCTGTGATGCGAGTGGCTGCATCGATGAAGGTCTCCATAAAAGATTGAAACTGAAGCTTCTTGGTGTTTGCCACCTAAAGAGCCTTCAGCTTCTCTTCCTTGGTGTCCTTGCAATGAACATGGACGAGTGATAGAGCCACATCAGCACCATAGTGAGCAGATGACTTCTTCCATACATGCACTCTGTCAAGGATGTGATTGAGTCGAGTCATCAGTGACTCAAGGTCATTCAGAAGCACATCCTCTAGCCATGGCTCCTTATCTATCCGCGTCAGTGCAACTTTCAGTCATGCGACATAGTCGAGGACACTGGCGAGACGAGAATCTAGTCGCAACATGTTCATGGCAGCTTCATCTTTGATAGGAGAGTTGATGGGGTCTAGTCACGTCTCGATCCGCCCGGTTTCCTCTTCAAAATTCTGACAAAATTCTGCACGGAGTGAAAAAATAGTGAATTGGCAGCGACATTGTGAAGAGGTTTTTCGATCCAGTCGGACGAGGGAAAATACCTTTAAGCATGAGGAACATCTTCTTGGCAAGACCACCCAGATAAGCTTCTAGTTCGTCCCTCTTCCGAGTGAGAACATCCGCCTTGTCAGCCAAGGCTACTTTCTCCTCCTTCGGCTGCACTATTTCTTTCTTTGCCTCGTCAACAGCAGTCTTCAGCTTGGCGTTCTCCTCCTCCAACTTTCTGACTGAAGCTAGCTTCTTGTTAGCCAGTTTAGTCTTCTCATGCATCGTCTTCTGCGCCCCAGCAAGGTCAAGATCCTTCTGCTCCAAGGCCTGCTTCACTTTGTCTAAAGAAACAACATTCATCAGTCGGGCTTGGAGTTGACGGTTTTCACTATGCACATCTGTTAGAGTGGGATCACTCACTCGTCTCAAAATAGGATGGGAAAGGAAAAATAACAAGGCATACAGTCGGCAAGTTTGTTACCTCCCATGATTGCCACTTCATCTTGAGCCTTCTTCAGGTTCTCCTTGGCCAGATCCAGATCAAGCCTGAGTTGGATTTTCTCCTGTTCCAAGGCAGCATATTGGGTTCCAAGCTCGCAAGATTTCTGCAATCAACAAGAAGACAAGTCAATCGATAGAAACAAAGATCAGTTACTTCCAAGTGGAAAAGTCCAAGATCAAATCGCTATAGCAAAAAGAGTTCTAAGACTAATGCCGAATCAAACATTCAACGGCAGTCTCGGGGACTACACCCAGTGGGTGCACTTAGCGTGCCCCCACTGGTTTGATTTCCCACTTAGCATGGTCTGCCCAGCCCGAGTGGAAGGAGGAAAAAATTAATTGTTCTCAGACCACCGTCGACTGCCCGCGGTCGATCGCGGTCTCGGGGACAACACCCAGTGGGTGCACTCAGCATGCCCCCATTGGACCAATACCTCACTCGACACGACCTGTCTAATTCGAGCAAAAGAGCTACATGACTACACGTGAAAGAGCTACACAGCTACAGAAACACCTAGTGGGTGTACAGATGCAAGGTGCAGACCAACATCTTACAAATAATAAAGCATCAGTTTCTAGATGGCATATCCTAATGGAGCAAGAATCAAGCTAGAAAGTCAATCAGAAATCAGCTTACAATCCCACTTACTGTGACATTAGCTTGAAGAGCAAAGCTGGCGTCGTAGGCAGCCTTGCTGGTGTCATACACCACCTTCAGTCGGTCCATCATCAGGCTTGCCTGGATCATAGCTTCTTTGGCAGCTCCCACTTGGTCCTCCGGGATGTGATGCAGAGTGAACGGAACGGATGAAGGAACCGATGACGTGGTTGGTGGAGTTGGAGCTTGAGGTTGTACAATCGGGCCGGAAGCCTGAGCAGTCGACGCTGAAGGCTGGTCAGTCAACAAAGGATCAGCAAAAGAGACAGTAATCCTTACTGGATCACCAACTTGCTGAACTACAGGCTCAAATGCCGGGCGAGGCACCCTCCTGCTCAAAGTCCTACCCCTTCTCCCTGTACTCTTTTGAGGCACTTCATCATCATCATCATCATCGTCCGGCTGAATAACATGTGTCGGCACTGCAAAACACTCGAGGTTTCAGTCGTCCACCAAAACAATTGGCAGAGTAAAAGCGTGGCTGTGGAATCATACCTGCCCGAGAAGTGGTCGCGTCTACGGTCTCCACATCACCCCGCTCCTCGTTGATGTACATGGATGTTGCAGAAGTAGCAGCACTGAAAGTTCCAAATTTCACTCGGGCAAGCAAGAGAAGAAGTTCACAATGGAAATGAAAGGCAAAAAAAAGAAACACATACGCTGAAGTAATGGGCATGGCTACTTTGATCCTGGGCAGGGCCTTCCGAGGTTTCGGTGGAACAACCTTGGCCTATTTCGTGGCCTTCTCTGATGGATCTGGGGTTGAAGTCCGAGTGTGCTTCAGAATTTTTGCACTCGGCAGGACCGCTTTGTTATGTCCTCCTGCAGGGTCCTGCGACTGCTTGGAGCGTCGTTCGAAGTGGGTCGGCGAGTCGACTTCCTCACTGCTGCCAGAGTCCTCGCTGGCATCCTCATTGTCATTTGCATACACATAGTCAGCGCTTGATACGTCTTCATCGTATCTACTTTTCCAAACTCTTTTGCCCTTGTTTTGGACTCTAACTTGCATGATTTGAATGGAACTAACCCGGACTGATGTTGTTTTCAGCAGAATTGCCATGGTGTTATTTTTGTGCAGAATAAAAAGTTCTCGGAATGACCTGAAACTTTACGGAGCCAAGTTTTGGAGTTAATAAAAAATATTGGCGAAAGAATCAGCAGCAGGGGCCCACACCCTAGCCACAAGGGTGGGGGCGCGCCCTCCGACCTTGTGCCCCCCTGGACCTCCACCGACCTCAACTCCAACTCCATATATTCACATTCGGGGAGAAAAAAATCAGAGAGAAGGATTCATCACGTTTTACGATACGGAGCCACTGCCAAGTGCTACCTCTTGAGCATGTGTTGGTTTTCCCTTGAAGAGGAAAGGGTGATGCAGCAAAGTAGCATAAGTATTTCCCTCGGTTTTTGAGAACCAAGGTATCAATCCAGTAGGAGACTACACGCAAGTTGCCTAGTACCTGCACAAACAACCAAGAACCTTGCAACCAACACGATAAAGGGGTTGTCAATCCTTCACGGCCACTTGCAAAAGTGGGATCTGATAAAGATAATAAGATAAATATTTTTGGTATTTTTGTGGTATAGATTGGAAAATAAAGATTGTAAAATAAATAGTAAACTAGAATTGTAGATTGGAAACTTATATGATGTAAAGTAGACCCGGGGGCCATAGGTTTCACTAGTGGCTTCTCTCAAGATAGCATGTATTACGGTGGGTGAACAAATTACTTCCGAGCAATTGATAGAAAAGTGCATAGTTATGACGATATCTAAGGCAATGATCATGAATATAGGCATCACGTCCGTGACAAGTAGACCGAAACGATTCTGCATCTACTACTATTACTCCACACATCGACCGCTATCCAGCATGCATCTAGAGTATTAAGTTCATAAGAATGGAGTAACGCATTAGGCAAGATGACATGATGTAGAGGGATAAACTCAAGCAATATGATATAAACCCCATCTCTTTTATCCTCGATGGCAACAATACAACACGTGTCATTTCCCTTTCAGTCACTGGGATCGAGCATCGCAAGATTGAACCCAAAGCTAAGCACTTCTCCCATTGCAAGAAATATCAATCTAGTAGGCCAAACTAAACTGATAATTCAAAGAGACTTGCAAAGATATAAAATCATGCATATAAGAATTCAGAGAAGAATCAAATAATATTCATAGATAATCAAGTTCATAAACCCACAATTCATCGGATCTCGGCAAACACACCGCAAAAGAGTTACATCGAATAGATCTCCAAGAGAACCGAGGAGAACTTTGTATTGAAATCCAAAGAGAGAGAAGAAGCCATCTAGCTAATAACTATGGACCCGAAGGTCTGTGGTAAACTACTCGCACATCATCGAGGCTATGGTGTTGATGTAGAAGCCCTCCGAGATCAAATCCCCCTCCGGCGGAGCGCTGGAAAAGGCCCCAAGACGGGATCTCACAGGTACAACAGGTTGCGGCGGTGGAAAAGGTGTTTCGTGGCTCTCCTCGATGGTTTCAGGGTATAAGAGTATATATAGGCGAAAGAAGTAGGTCGGTGGAGCTGCAAGGGGCCCACGAGGGTGAGGGCGCGCCTGGCCCCCCTGGGCGCGCCCTCCTGCCTCGTGACCTCCTTGCTGCTTCCTTGACGTCCACTCCAAGTCTCCTGGATTGTGTTTGTTCCAAAAACGATCCTCGTGAAGGTTTTATTCCGTTTGATATTCCTTTTCTGCGAAACATTGAAATACGCAAAAAAAAAGTATCAGTTTGTAATGGGCCTTTGGTTAATAGCTTAGTCCTAAAAATAATATAAAAGTGCATAGTAAAGCCCATTAAACATCCAAAACAGATAATATAATAGCATGGAACAATCAAAAATTATAGATACATTGGAGACGTATCAAGCATCCCCAAGCTTAATTCCTGCTCGTCCTCGAGTAGGTAAATGATAAAAATAGAATTTTTGATGTGGAATACTACCTAACATAATTTTCAATGCAATTTTCTTTATTGTGGCATGAATATTCAGATCTGAAAGATCCAAGACAAAAGTTTAATATTGACATAAAAATAATAATACTTCAAGCATACTAACTAAGCAATTATGTCTTCTCAAAATAACATGGCCAAAGAAAGCTTATCCCTACAAAATCATATAGTTTGGCTATGCTTAATTTTTGTCACACAAAAATGCTCTCATCATGCACAACCCCGATGACAAGCCAAGCAATTGTTTCATACTTTAGTAATCTCAAACTTTTTTCAACTTTCATGCAATACATGAGCGTGAGCCATGGACATAGCACTATGGGTGGAATAGAATATAATGATGGGGGTTGTGTGGAGAAGACAAAAAAGAGAAAGTCTCACATTGATGCGGCTAATCAATGGGCTATGGAGATGCCCATAAATTGATGTCAGTGCGAGGAGTAGGGATTGCCATGCAATGGATGCACTAGAGCTATAAATGTATGAAAGCTCAACAAAAGAAGCTAGGTGGGTGTGCATCCAACTTGCTTGCTCACGGAGACCTAGGGCATTTGAGGAAGCCCATTGTTGGAATATACAAGCCAAGTTCTATAATGAAAAATTCCCACTAATATATGAAAGTGACAATATAAGAGACTCTCTATCATGAATATCATGGTGCTACTTTAAAACACAGGTGTGGAAAAAAAGGATAGTAGCATTCTCCCTTTTATTTTTTATTTTTTTATTTGGCCTTTCTTTTTTATTTTCATTTGGCCTTCCCCCTTTTTTTTCTTTTTGGGACAATGCTCTATTAATGATGATCATCACACTTCTATTTATTTACAACTCAAAGGTTACAACTCGATACTAGAATAAGTATAACTCTATATGAATGCCTCCGGCGGTGTACCGGGATGGGCAATGAATCAAGAGTGACATGTATGAAATTATGCATTGTGGCTTTGACACAAATACAATGTCAACTACATGATCATGCAAGGCAATATAACAATGATGAAGCGTGTCATAATGAACATAACGGTGGAAAGTTGCATGGCAATATATCTCGGAATGGCTATGGAAATGCCATAATAGGTAGGTATGGTGGCTGTTTTGAGGAAGATATAAGGAGGTTTATGTGTGATAGAGCGTATCATATCACGGGGGTTGGATGCACCAGCGAAGTTTGCACCAACTCTCAAGATGAGAAAGGGCAATGCACGGTACCGAAGAGGCTAGCAATGATGCGAAGGTGAGAGTGTGTATAATCCATGGACTCAGCATTAGTCATAAAGAACTCACATACTTATTGCAAAAATCTACTAGTAATCAAAAACCAAGCATTACGCGCATGCTCCTAGGGGGATAGATTGGTAGGAAAAGACCATCGCTCGTCCCCGGCCGCCACTCATAAGGAGGACAATCAAAGAAACACCTCATGCTTCAAATTTGTCACACAATGTTCACCACACGTGCATGCTACTGGACTTGCAAACTCTAACACGAGTATTTCTCAAATTCACAACTAATCAACTAGCATGACTCTAATATTACCATCTTCATATCTCAAAACAATCGTCAAGTATCAAACTTCTCATAGTATTCAATGCACTCTATATGAAATTTTTTTATTATACCCATCTTGGATGCCTATCATATTAAGACTAATTTTATAGCCAAAGCAAATTACCATGCTTTTCTAAAGGACTCTCAAAATAATATAAGTTAAGCATGATATATCAATAATTTCTATAAAATAAAACCACCCCCGTGCTCTAAAAGATATAAGTGAAGCACTAGAGCAAAATTATCTAGCTCAAAAGATATAAGTGAAGCACAAAGAGTAGTCTAATAAATTCCGATTCGTGTGTGTCTCTCCAAAAGGTGTGTACATAAAGGATTATTGTGGTAAACTAAAAATCAAAGACTCAAATCATACAAGACGCTCCAAGCAAAACACATATCATGTGGTGAATAAAAATATAGCCTCAAGTAAAGTCACCGATGGACGAAGACGAAAGAGGGGATGCCTTCTGGGGCATCCCCAAGCTTAGGCTTTTGGTTGTCCTTGAATTTTACATTGGGGTGCCTTGGGCATCCCCAAGCTTAGGCTCTTTACACTCCTTATTCCAAAATCCATCAAATCTTTACCCAAAAACATGAAAACTTCACAACAGAAAACTCAACAGAAAATCTCATGAGCTCTGTTAGTATAAGAAAAAATCACCACTTTAAGGTACTGTAATGAACTCATTCTTTATTTATATTGGTGTTAAACCTACTGTATTCCAACTTCTCTATGGTTCATACCACCCGATACTAGCCATAGATGTATCAAAATAAGCAAACAACACACGAAAAACAGAATCTGTCAAAAACAAAACAGTCTGTAGTAATCTGTAGGTTTCGAATACTTATGTAAGTCCAAAAATCCTGAGAAATTAGGACGTTCTAAATAATTTTTATATTTATCTACTGCAGTTGGAATTGGTATTTTATCGCTCTCTCATAAAAAATGAAAATTATTCTCATGAGCGCATACTTTCTGTTTTTTTCAGCAAGATCAAACAACAATCATCCAAGAAGATCCTAAAGGCTTTACTTGGCACACACACTAATTAAAACATAAAAAACACAATCATAACAGAAGATAGATGATTTATTTATTACTAAACAGGAACAAAAAACAAGAAACAAAAAAAAATTGGCTTGCCTCCCAACAAGCGCTATCATTTAACGCCCCTAGCTAGGCATAAAAACAAGAATAGATCTAGGTATTATTATCTTTGGTATGCAATCCATAAGTGGCTCTCATAATAGATTCATAAGGTAATTTAATTTTCTTCCTAGGAAAGTGTTCCATGCCTTTCCTTAATGGAAATTGGAATCTAATATTTCCTTCTTTCATATCAATAATTGCACCAATCGTTCTAAGGAAAGGTCTACCAAGAACAATATGACAAGTAGGATTGCAATCTATATCAAGAACAATGAAATCTATGGGCGCATAATTCCTATTTGCAACAATAAGAACATCATTAATCCTTCCCATAGGTTTCTTAATAGTGGAATCCGCAAGATGCAAATGTAAAGAACAATCATCAAATTCACGGAAACATAACACATCACACAGAGTTTTTGGAATTGTGGAAACACTAGCACCCAAATCACTTAAAGCATAGCATTCATGATATTTAATTTTAATTTTAATAGTAGGTTCCCACTCATCATAAAGTTTTCTAGGGACAGAAACTTCTAATTCAAGTTTTTCTTCATAAGATTGCATTAAAGCATCAATGATATGTTTGGTAAAAGCTTTATTTTCAGCATAAGCATGAGGAGAATTTAACACGGATTGCAACAACGAAATACAATCTATCAAAGAGAAATTATCATAATTAAATTCCTTGAAATCCAAAATAGTGGGTTCATTGCTATGTAAAGTTTTGACCTCTTCAATCCCACTTTTACCAATTTTTGCATCAAGATCTAAAAACTCTAAATCATTGGGACGCCTTTTAACTAAAGTTGACTCATTTCCAGTCCCATATTTATCAAGATTCATATTAGAAAACAAATATTTAATAGTGGACACATCAATCACTTTTAGATATTCATCATTATTATCATGGAAACTAGAAGAACACGCTCTTACAAAGCAATCCTTTTTAGCACGCATCCTAGCGGTTCTTTCTTTGCACTCATCAATGGAAATTCTCATGGCTTTGAGAGACTCATTGATATCATGCTTAGGTGGAATAGATCTAAGTTTCAAAGAATCAACATCAAGAGAAATTATATCCACATTCCTAGCCAACTCATCAATCTTAGGCAATTTTTCTTCAAGCAAAGCATTGAAATTCTTTTCAGAAATCATAAATTCTTTAACACTAGTCTCAAAATCAGAGGGCATCTTATTAAAATTTCCATAAGATTTGTTGTTGGAATTACCACAATTATTAGAGCAATTACTAGGGAATGACCTAGAATTAAAATTTCCTCTATACGTGTTATTGCCAAAATTGCTCCTACCAACAAAATTCACATCCATAGATTCATTATTATTTTCAATCAAAGTAGACAAAGGCATATCATTAGGATCCATAGAAGGACTCTTATTAGCAAACAACTTCATAAGTTCATCCATCTTTCCACTTAAAACATTAATCTCTTCTATCGCATGAACCTTTTTACTAGTGGATCTTTCGGTGTGCCATTGAGAATAATTAAACATAATATTATCTAGGAGTTTAGTAGCTTCTCCTAAAGTGATTTCCGTAAAAGTGCCTCCCGCGACCGAATCTAAAAGATTTCTAGAAGCAAAATTCAATCTAGCATAATTTTTTTGTATAATCATCCATAAATTCAAACCATGTGTAGGGCAATTATGTATCATTAATTTCATACTCTCCTAAGCTTGTGCCACATGCTCATGCTCAAGTTGCTTAAAATTCATAATATCGTTTCTAAGAGAGATGATCTTAGCAGGAGGAAAATACTTAGAGATAAAAGCATATTTGCACTTATTCCATGAATCAATACTATTTTTAGGCAAAGAGGAGAACCAAGTTTTAGCACGATCTCTAAGCGAAAACGAAAATAGCTTCAATTTAACAATATCATCATCCACATCTTTCTTATTTTGCATATCACACAAATCAACGAAGTTGTTCAGATGCGTAGCGGCATCTTCACTAGGAAGGCCAGAAAACTGATCTTTTATAACAAGATTTAACAAAGCGGTATTGATTTCACAAGATTCAGCATTGGTAGTAGGAGGAACCGGAGTGCTAATAAATTCATTATTGTTGGTATTGGAAAAGTCACACAATTTAGTATTATCTTGAGCCATCGTGACAAACAATCAATCCAACAAACAAGCAAACAAGAAGCAAGCGAAAAGAGGAGAATGGAAAAAGGGTGAATAAAATGGCAAAGGTGAAGTGGGGGAGAGGAAAACGAGAGGCAAATGGCAAATAATGTAAAGTGACGGGTAAGAGTTTGTGATGGGTACCTGGTGTGTCTTGACTTGGCGTAGATCTCCCTGGCAACGGCGCCAGAAATCCTTCTTGCTACCTCTTGAGCATGCGTTGGTTTTCCCTTGAAGAGGAAAGGGTGATGCAGCAAAGTAGCGTAAGTATTCCCCTCGGTTTTTGAGAACCAAGGTATCAATCTAGTAGGAGACTACACGCAAGTCGCCTAGTACCTGCACAAGCAATCAAGAACCTTGCAACCAATGCGATAAAGGGGTTGTCAATCCCTTCATGACCACTTGCAAAAGTGAGATCTGATAAAGATAATAAGATAAATAGTTTTGGTATTTTTGTGGTACTGCTACCTCTTGAGCACTGTGTTGGTTTTCCCTTGAAGAGGAAAGGGTGATGTAGTAAAGTAGCGTAAGTATTTCCCTCAGTTTTTGAGAACTAAGGTATCAATCCAGTAGGAGATCATGTTGGGGAACGTAGTAATTTCAAAAAAAATCCTACGCACACGCAGGATCATGGTGATGCATAGCAACGAGAGGGGAGAGTGTCGTCCATGTACCCTCATAGATCATTAAGCGGAAGCGTTATGACAACGCGGTTGATGTAGTCGTACGTCTTCACGATCGACCGAGCCTCAGTACCGAACGTACGTCACCTCCGCGTTCGGCACACGTTCAGCTCGGTGACGTCCCGCGAACTCATGATCCAGTAGAGCTCGGGGAAGAGTTTTGTCAGCACGATGGCGTGGTGACGATGTTGATGAAGCTACCGCAGCAGGGCTTCATCTAAACACCGCTACAGTATGACCGAGGTGGACTATGGTGGAGGGGGGTACCGCACACGGCTGGAGAGATCTCTACGATCAACTTGTGTCTAGAGGTGCCCCCCTGCCCACGTATATAAAGGAGCAAGGGGGGAGAGGCGGCCGGCCAAGAGGAGGCGCGCCAGGAGGAGTCCTACTCCCACCGGGAGTAGGACTCCCTCCTTTCCTAGTTGGAGTAGGAGGAGGGAGAGAGGAAGGAAAGGGGGGCGCCCCCCTCCTTGTTCAATTCAGACTAGAAGGAGAGGGGGCGCGCGGCCTGCCCTGGCCACCCCTCCTCATCTCCACTAAGGCCCATCTTGGCCCATTAAACCCCCGGGGGGTTCCCGTAACCCCTGGTACTCCGGTAAAATCCCGATTTCACCCGGAACACTTCCGATATCCAAATGTAGGCTTCCAATATATAAATCTTTATGTCTCGACCATTTCGAGACTCCTCGTCATGTCCGTGATCATATCCAGGACTCCGAACTACCTTCGGTACATCAAAACATATAAACTCATAAAACTGATCGTCATAGAACTTTAAGCGTGCGGACCCTACAGGTTCGAGAACTATGTAGACATGACCGAAACACGTCTCCGGCCAATAACCAACAGTGGAACCAGGATGCTCATATTGGTTCCTACATATTCTATGAAGATCTTTATCGGTCAAACCGCACAACACTATACGTTGTTCTCTTTGTCGTTGGTATGTTACTTGCCCGAGATTTGATCATCGGTATCCCAATACCTAGTTCAATCTCGTTACCGGCGAGTCTCTTTACTCGTTCTGTAATACATCATCTTGTAACTAACTCATTAGTTATGATGCTTGCAAGGCTTATAGTGATGTGTATTACCGAGAGGGCCCAGAGATACCTCTCCGACAATCGGAGTGACAAATCCTAATCTTGATCTATGCCAACTCAACAAGTACCATCGGAGACACCTGTAGAGCACCTTTATAATCACCCAGTTACGTTGTGATGTTTGGTAGCACACAAAGTGTTCCTCCGGTATTCGGGAGTTGCATAATCTCATAGTCATAAGAACATGTATAAGTCATGAAGAAAGCAATAGCAGTAAACAAACGATCAAGTGCTAAGCTAACGGAATGGGTCAAGTCAATCACATCATTCTCCTAATGATGTGATCTCATTGATCAAATAACAACTCATGTTTATGGTTAGGAAACTTAACCACCTTTGATCAATGAGCTAGTCAAGTAGAGGCATACTAGTGACACTATGTTTGTCTATGTATTCACACATGTATTATGTTTCCGGTAAATACAATTCTAGCATGAATAATAAACATTTATCATGAAATAAGGAAATAAATAATAACTTTATTATTGCCTCTAGGGCATATTTCCTTCAGTCTCCCACTTGCACTAGAGTCAATAATCTAGATTACACAGTAATGATTTTAACACCCATGGAGCCTTGGTGTTGATCATGTTTTGCTTGTGGAAGAGGCTTATGTCAACGGGTCTGCAACATTCAGATCCGTATGTATCTTGCAAATCTCTATGTCTCCCACCTAGACTTGATCCCAGATGGAGTTGATGAAGGAAATATGCCCTAGAGGCAATAATAAAGTTATTATTTATTTCCTTATTTCATGATAAATGTTTATTATTCATGCTAGAATTGTATTAACCGGAAACATAATACATGTGTGAATACATAGACAAACAAAGTGTCACTAGTATGCCTCTACTTGACTAGCTAGTTAATCAAAGATGGTTATGTTTCCTAACCATAGGCATGTGTTGTCATTTGATTAACATGATCACATCATTAGGAGAATGATGTGATTGACATGACCCATTCCATTAGCTTAGCACCCGATCGTTTAGTATGTTGCTATTGCTTTCTTCATGACTTATACATGTTCCTATGACTATGAGATTATGCAACTCCCGTTTGCCGGAGGAACACTTTGTGTGCTACCAAACATCACAACATAACTGGGTGGTTATAAAGGAGCTCTACAGGTGTCTCCAAAGGTAAATGTTGGGTTGGCGTATTTCGAGATTAGGATTTGTCACTCCGATTGTCAGAGAGGTATCTCTGGGCCCTCTCGGTAATGCGCATCACAGAAGCCTTGCAAGCATTGCAACTAATGAGTTAGTTGCAAGATGATGTATTACGGAACGAGTAAAGAGACTTGCCGGTAATGAGATTGAACTAGGTATTGAGATACCGACGATCGAATCTCGGGCAAGTAACATACCGATGACAAAGGGAACAACGTATGTTGTTATGCGGTCTGACCGATAAAGATCTTCGTAGAATATGTAGGAGCCAATATGAGCATCCAGGTTCCGCTATTGGTTATTGACCGGAGACGTGTCTCGGTCATGTCTACATTGTTCTCGAACCCGTAGGGTCCGCACGCTTAAGGCTTCGATGACAGTTATATTATGAGTTTATGAGTTTTGATGTACCGAAGTTAGTTCGGAGTCCCGGATGTTATCATGGACATGACGAGGAGTCTCGAAATGGTCGAGACATAAAGATTGATATATTGGACGGCTATATTCGGACACCGGAAGTGTTCCGGGTGATTTCGGAGAAAACCGGAGAGCCGGAGGGTTACCGGAACCCCCCTCCCCCCCGGGAGAAGCAATGGGCCATATGGGCCTTAGTGGAGAGAGAGAGGGGCAGCCAAAGGTGGGCCGCGCGCCTCCTCCCCCCTGGTCCGAATTGGACTAGGAGAGGGGGGGCGGCGCCCCCCTTTCCTTCTCCCTCCCCATTTCTTCCCCCCTCCTAGTAGGAGTCCTACTCCTACTAGGAGGAGGACTCCTCCTTGGCGCGCCATAGGGGCCGGCCGGCCTCCTCCCCTTGATCCTTTATATACCGGGGCAGGGGCACCCCATAGACACACAAGTTGATCCACGTGATCATATTCTTAGCCATGTGCGGTGCCCCCTTCCACCATAATCCTCGATAATATTGTAGCGGTGCTTAGGCGAAGCCCTGCGATGGTAGAACATCAAGATCGTCACCACGCCGTCGTGCTGATGGAAATCTTCCCCGACACTTTGCTGGATCGGAGTCCGGGGATCGTCATCGAGCTGAACGTGTGCTAGAACTCGGAGGTGCCATAGTTTCGGTGCTTGATCGGTCGGGCCGTGAAGACATACGACTACATCAACCGCGTTGTGCTAACGCTTCCGCTGTCGGTCTACAAGGGTACGTAGATCACACTCTCCCCTCTCGTTGCTATGCATCACTATGATCTTGCGTGTGCGTAGGAAATTTTTTGAAATTACTATGTTCCCCAATAGTGGTATCAGAGCCTAGGTTTTATGTGTTGATGTTATATGCACGAGTAGAACACAAGTGAGTTGTGGGCGATAGAAGTCATACTGCTTACCAGCATGTCATACTTTGTTTCGGCGGTATTGTTGGACGAAGCGGCTCGGACCGACATTACGCGTACGCTTACGCGAGACCGGTTCTCCCGATGTGCTTTGCACAAAGGTGGCTAGTGGGTGACAGTTTCTCCAACTTTAGTTGAACCGAGTGTGGCTACGCCCGGTCCTTGCGAAGGTTAAAACATCACGAACTTGACAAACTATCGTTGTGGTTTTGATGCGTAGGTAAGATTGGTTGTTGCTTAAGCCCGTAGCAGCCACGTAAAACTTGCAACAACAAAGTAGAGGACGTCTAACTTGTTTTTGCATGGCATGTTGTGATGTGATATGGTCAAGACACGATGCTAGAAATTTATTGTATGAGATGATCATGTTTTGTAACCAAGTTATCGGCAACTGGCAGGAGCCATATGGTTGTCGCTTTATTGTATGCAATGAAATTGCGCTGTAATGCTTTACTTTATCACTAAGCGGTAGCGATAGTCATGCAAGCATAAGATTGGCGAGACAACAACGATACTACGATGATGATCAAGGTGTCGCGCCGGTGACGATGGTGATCACGACGGTGCTTCGAAGATGGAGATCACAAGCACAAGATGATGATGGCCATATCATATCACTTATATTGATTGCATGTGATGTTTATCTTTTATGCATCTTATCTTGCTTTGATTGACGGTAGCATTTTAAGATGATCTCTCACTAATTATCAAGAAGTGTTCTCCCTGAGTATGCACCGTTGTGAAAGTTCTTCATGCTGAGACACCACGTGATGATCGGGTGTGATAGGCTCTACGTTCAAATACAACGGGTGCAAAACAGTTGCACACGCGGAATACTCAGGTTATACTTGACGAGCCAAGCATATACAGATATGGCCTCGGAACACGGAGACCGAAAGGTCGAGCATGAATCATATAGTAGATATGATCAACATAGTGATGTTCACCAATGAAACTACTCCATCTCACGTGATGATCGGACATGGTTTAGTTATTTGGATCATGTGATCGGATTAGAGGGATGTATATCTAAGTGGGAGTTCTTAAGTAATATGATTAATTGAACTTAAATTTATCACGAACTTAGTCCTGGTAGTATTTTGTAAATCACGTTGTAGATCAATAGCTCGCGTTGTTGCTTCCCTGTGTTAATTTTGGTATGTTCCTAGAGAAAATTGTATTGAAAGATGTTAGTAGCAATGATGCGGATTGGATCCGTGATCTGAGGTTTATCCTCATTGCTGCACAGAAGAATTATGTCCTTGATGCACCGCTAGGTGACAGACCTATTGCAGGAGAAGATGCAGATGTTATGAACGTTTGGCTAGCTCAATATGATGACTACTTGATAGTTTAGTGCACCATGCTTAATGGCTTAGAATCGGGACTTCAAAGACATTTTGAATGTCATGGACCATATGAGGTGTTCCATGAGTTGAAGATAATATTTCAAGCAAATACCCGAGTTGAGAGATATGAAGTCTCCAACAAGTTCTATAGATAAAAGATGGAGGAGAATCGCTCAACTAGTGAGCATGTGCTCAGATTGTCTGGGTACTACAATCGCTTGAATCAAGTGGGAGTTAATCTTCCAGATAAGATAGTGATTGACAGAATTCTCTAGTCACCATCACCAAGTTAGTAGAACTTCGTGATGAACTATAGTATGCAAGGGATGACGAAAACGACTCCCGAGCTTTTCATGATGATGAAATCGATGAAGGTAGAAATCAAGAAAGACATCAAGTGTTGATGGTTGACAAGACCACTAGTTTCAAGAAAAGGGCAAAGGGGAGAAGGGGAACTTCAAGAAGAACGGCAAGCAAGTTGCTGCTCAAGTGAAGAAGCCCAAGTCTAGTCCTAAGCCTGAGACTAAGTGCTTCTACTGCAAAGGGACTGGTCACTGGAAGCGGAACTACCCCAAGTGATTGGCGGATAAGAAGGATGGCAAAGTGAACATAAGTATATTTGATATACATGTTATTGATGTGTACTTTACTAGTGTTTATAGCAACCCCTCAGTATTAGATACTAGTTCAGTTGCTAAGATTAGTAACTCGAAATGGGAGTTGCAGAATGAACAGAAACTAGTTAAGGGTGAAGTGAAGATGTGTGTTGGAAGTAGTTCCAAGATTGATATGATCATCATCGCACACTCCCTATACTTTCGGGATTAGTGTTGAACCTAAATAAGTGTTATTTGGTGTTTGCGTTGAGCATGAATATGATTTGATCATGTTTATTGCAATACGGTTATTCATTTAAGTTAGAGAATAATTGTTGTTCTGTTTACATGAATAAAACCTTATATGGTTACACACCCAATGAAAATGGTTCATTGGATCTATATCGTAGTAATACACATATTCATAATATTGAAGACAAAAGATGCAAAGTTAATAATGATAGTGCAACTTATTTGTGGCACTGCCGTTTAGGTCATATTGGTGTAAAGCGCATGAAGAAACTCCATGCTGATGGGATTTTGGAATCACTTGATTATGAATCACTTGATGCTTGCGAACCATGCCTTACGGGCAAGATGACTAAGACTCCGTTCTCCGGAACAATGGAGCGAGCAATAGATTTGTTGGAAATCATACATACTGATGTATGTGGTCCGATGAATATTAAAGCTCGCGACAAGTATCATTATTTTCTGACCTTCACAGATGATTTAAGCAGATATGAGTATATCTACTTGATGAAACATAAGTCTGAAAAGTTCAAAAAAATTCAGAGTGAAGTGGAGAATCATCGTAACAAAATAAAAGTTTCTACGATATGATCGCAGAAGTAAAATATTTGAGTTACGAGTTTGGCCTTCAGTTAAAACAATGTGAAATAGTTTCACTACTCACGCCACCTGGAACACCACAGTGTAATGGTGTGTCCGAACGTCGTAACCGTGCTTTATTAGATATGGTGTGATCTATGATGTCTCTTATTGATTTACCGCTATTGTTTTGAGGTTATTCATTAGAGACAGCTACATTCACGTTAAATAGGGCACCATCTAAATCCGTTGAGACGACACCGTATGAACTATGGTTTGGCAAACAACCTAAGTTGTCGTTTCTTAAAAGTTTGAGGTTGCAATGAATATGTGAAAAAGTTTCAACTTGATAAGCTCAAACCCAAATCGGAGAAGTGCGTCTTCATAGGATACCCAAAAAGAAAAAAGTTGGGTACACCTTCTATCACAGATCCGAAGGCAAGCTATTCATTGCTGGGAAAGGATCCTTTCTAGAGAAGGAGTTCTCTCGAAAGAAGTGAGTGGGAGGAAAGTAGAAAACTTGATAAGGTAATTGTACCTTCTCCCTTATTGGAAAGTAGTTCATCACAGAAATTTGTTCTTGTGACTACTACACCAATTAGTGAGGAAGCTAATGATGATGATCATGTAAATTCAGATCAAGTTACTACCGAATCTCGTAGGTAAACCAGAGTGAGATCCGCACCAGAGTGGTACGGTAATCCTGTTCTAGAAGTCATGTTACTAGACCATGACGAACTTGCAAACTATGAGTAAGCGATGATGAGCCCAGATTTCGCGAAATGGTTTGAGGCCATTAAATCTGAGATATGATCCATGTATGAGAACAAAGTATGGACTTTGATGGATTTGCCCGATGATCGGCAAGCCATAGAAAATAAATGGATCTCCAAGAGGAAGACAGACGCTGATAGTAGTGTTACTATCTACAAAGATAGAATTGTCGCAAAAGGTTTTTGACAAGTTCAAGGTGTTGACTACGATAAGAGTTTCTCACTCGTAGCGATGCTTAAGTCTGTCCAAATCATGTTAGCAATTGCCGCATTTTTATGGAATCTGGCAAATGGATAAACAAAACTGCATTCCTTAATGGATTTATTAAAGAAGAGTTGTATATGAAACAACCAGAAGGTTTTGTCAATCCTAAAGGTGCTAACAAAATGTGCAAGCTCCAGCGATCCATCTATGGACTGGTGCAAGCATCTCGGAGTTGGAATATGCGCTTTGATGAGATGATCAAAGCATATAGTTTTATACAGACTTGCGGTGAAGCCTGTATTTACAAGAAAGTGAGTGGGAGCACTACAACATTTCTGATAAGTATATGTGAATGACATATTGTTGATCGAAATTAATGTAGAATTATTCTGCAAAGCATAAAGGAGTATTTTGAAAGAAGTTTTTCAAAGAAAGACCTCGGTGAAGCTGCTTACATATTAAGCATCAAGATCTATAGAGATAGATCAAGACGCTTGATAAGTTTTTTTTCAATGAGTACATACCTTAACAATATTTTGAAGTAGTTCAAAATTGGACGGTCAAAGAAAGAGTTCTTGGCTGTGTTACAAGGTGTGAAATTGAGTAAGACTCAAAGCCCGACCACGGAAGAAGATAGAAAGAGAATGAAAGTCATTCCCTATGCCTCAGCCATAGGTTCTATAAAGTATGCCATGCTGTGTACCAGATCTATTGTATACCCTACACTATGTTAAGCAAGGGAGTACAATAGTGATCTAAGAGTAGATCACTGGACATCGGTCAAAATTATCCTTAGTGGAATAAGGATATGTTTCTCGATTATGGGGGTGACAAAAGGTTCGTCGTAAAAGGATTACGTCGATACAAGTTTTTGGCACTGATCCGAATGACTCTAAGTCTTCATCTGGATACATATTGAAAGTGGGAGCAATTAGCTAAAGTAGCTCCGCGCAGAGCATTGTAGACATAGAAATTTGCAAAATAGATACGGATCTGAATTTTGGCAGACTCGTTGACTAAGCTTCTCTCACAAGCAAAACATGATCACACCTTAGTACTCTTTGGGTGTTAATCACATATAGATGTGAACTAGATTACTGACTCTAGTGAACCCTTTGAGTGTTGGTCACATGACGATGTGAACTATGGGTGTTAATCACATGGTAATGTGAACTATTGATGTTAAATCACATGGCGATGTGATCTAGATTATTGACTCTAGTGCAAGTGGGAGACTGAAGGAAATATGCCCTAGAGGCAATAATAAAGTTATTATTTATTTCCTTATATCATGATAAATGTTTATTATTCATGCTAGAATTGTATTAACCGGAAACATAATACATGTGTGAATACATAGACAAACAGAGTGTCACTAGTATGCCTCTACTTGACTAGCTCGTTAATCAAAGATGGTTATGTTTCCTAACCATAGACAAAGAGTTGTTATTTCATTAACGGGATCACATCATTAGGAGAATGATGTGATTGACTTGACCCATTCCGTTAGCTTAGCACTCGATCGTTTAGTATGTTGCTATTGCTTTCTTCATGACTTATACATGTTCCTATGACTATGAGATTATGCAACTCCCATTTGCTGGAGGAACACTTTGTATGCTACCAAACATCACAACGTAACTGGGTGATTATAAAGGAGCTCTACAGGTGTCTCCAAAGGTAAATGTTGGGTTGGCGTATTTCAAGATTAGGATTTGTCACTCCGATTGTTGGAGAGGTATCTCTGGGCCCTCTCGGTAATGCACATCACATAAGCCTTGCAAGCATTGCAACTAATGAGTTAGTTGCGAGATGATGTATTACGGAACGAGTAAAGAGACTTGCCGGTAACGAGATTGAACTAGGTATTGAGATACCGACGATCGAATCTCGGGCCACTAACATACCGATGACAAAGGGAACAACGTATGTTGTTATGCGGTCTGACCGATAAAGATCTTCGTAGAACATGTGGGAGCCAATATGAGCATCCAGGTTCCGCTATTGGTTATTGACCGGAGACGTGTCTCGGTCATGTCTACACTGTTCTCGAACCCGTAGGGTCCGCACGCTTAAGGTTTCGATGACAGTTATATTATGAGTTTATGAGTTTTGATGTACCGAAGTTAGTTCAGAGTCCCGGAGGTGATCATGGACATGACGAGGAGTCTCGAAATGGTCGAGACATAAAGATTGATATATTGGACGGCTATATTCACACACCGGAAGTGTTGCGGGTGATTTCGGAGAAAACCGGAGAGCCGGAGGGTTATCG
>NC_057794.1:458296172-458305727 GCF_018294505.1 Triticum aestivum
GGCGGCGCCCCCCTTTCCTTCTCCCTCCCCACTTCTTTCCCCCTCCTAGTAGGAGTCCTACTCCTACTCGGAGGAGGACTCCTCCTTGGCGCGCCATAGGGGCCGGCCGGCCTCCTCCCCTTGATCCTTTATATACGGGGGCAGGGGCACCCCATAGACACACAAGTTGATCCACGTGATCATATTCTTAGCCGTGTGTGGTGCCCCCTTCCACCATAATCCTCGATAATATTGTAGCGGTGCTTAGGCGAAGCCCTGCGACGGTAGAACATCAAGATCGTCACCACGCCGTCGTGCTGATGGAACTCTTCCCCGACACTTTGCTGGATCGGAGTCCGGGGATCGTCATCGAGCTGAACATGTGCTAGAACTCGGAGGTGTCGTAGTTTCGGTGCTTGATCGGTCGGGCCGTGAAGACGTACGACTACATCAACCGCGTTGTGCTAATGCTTCCGCCGTCGGTCTACAAGGGTACGTAGATCACACTCTCCCCTCTCATTGCTATGCATCACCATGATCTTGCGTGTGCGTAAGAATTTTTTTGCAATTACTACGTTCCCCAACAGTTGAAGCGTCTCTTGATGTTCTTGGTTCTCTTGTGAAATCTGGATTCCTTTGACAAGGCAATTGCACCAGTATTGTCACAAAAGATTTTCATTAGACCCGATGCACTAGGTATGACACCTAGATCGGATATGAACTCCTTCATCCAGACTCCTTCATTCGCTGCTTCTGAAGCAGCAATGTACTCTGCTTCACATGTAGATCCCGCCACGACGCTCTGTTTAGAACTGCTCCAATTGACAACTCCACCATTTAATATAAATACGTATCCGGTTTGCCATTTAGAATTGTCCGGATCAGTGTCAAAGCTTGCATCAACGTAACCATTTACGATGAGCTCTTTGTCACCTCCTTAAACGAGAAACATATCCTTGGTCCTTTTCAGGTACTTCAGGATGTTCTTGGCCGCTGTCCAGTGATCCACTCCTGGATTACTTTGGTACCTCCCTGCTAGAATAATAGCAAGGCACACGTCAGGTCTGGTACACAGCATTGCATACATGATAGAGCCTATGGCTGAAGCATGGGGAACACTTTTCATTTTCTCTCTATCTTCTGCAGTGGTCGGACATTGAGTCTTACTCAACTTCACACCTTGTAACACAGGCAAGAACCCTTTCTTAGCTTGATCCATTTTGAACTTTTTCAAAACTTTATCAAGGTATGTGCTTTGTGAAAGTCCAATTAAGCGTCTTGATCTATCTCTATAGATCTTGATGCCCAATATATAAGCAGCTTCACCGAGGTCTTTCATTGAAAAGCTCTTATTCAAGTATCCTTTTATGCTATCTAGAAATTCTATATCATTTCCAATCAGCAATATGTCATCCACATATAATATTAGAAATGCTACAGAGCTCCCACTCACTTTCTTGTAAATACAGGCTTCTCCAAAAGTCTGTATAAAACCATATGCTTTGATCACACTATCAAAATGTTTATTCCAACTCCGAGAGGCTTGCACCAGTCCATAAATGGATCGCTGGAGCTTGCACACTTTGTTAGCTCCCTTTGGATCGATAAAACCTTCAGGTTGCATCATATACAACTCTTCTTCCATAAATCCATTTAGGAATGCAGTCTTTACATCCATTTGCCAAATTTCATAATCATAAAATGTGGCAATTGCTAACATGATTCGGACGGACTTAAGCATCGCTATGGGTTAGAAGGTCTCATCATAGTCAACTCCTTGAACTTGTTGAAAACCTTTCACAACAAGTCTAGCTTTGTAGATAGTAACATTACCGTCAGCTTCTGTCTTCTTCTTGAAGATCCATTTATTCTCGATGGCTTGCCGATCATCGGGCAAGTCAACCAAAGTCCACACTTTGTTCTCATACATGGATCCCATCTTAGATTTCATGGCTTCAAGCCATTTTGCGGAATCTGGGATCATCATCACTTCCTCATAGTTCGTAGGTTCGTCATGGTCAAGTAACATGACCTCTAGAACTGGATTACCATACCTCTCTGGTGCGGATCTTGCTCTGGTTGACCTACGAGGTTCAGTAGTAACCTGATCTGAAGTTTCATGATCATCATCATTAGCTTCCTCACTAATTGGTGTAGATGTCACATGAACCGGTTTCTGTGGTGAACTACTTTCCAATAAGGGAGTAGGTATGTTACCTCATCAAGTTCTACTTTCCTCCCACTCACTTCTTTCGAGAGAAACTCCTTCTCTGGAAAGGATCCATTCTTAGCAACGAATATCTTGCCTTCGGATCTCTGATAGAAGGTGTACCCAATAGTTTCCTTTGGGTATCCTATGAAGACACATTTCTCTGATTTGGGTTCGAGCTTATCAGGTTGAAGCTTTTTCACATAAGCATCGCAGCCCAAAACTTTAAGAAATGAAAACTTTGGTTTCTTGCCAAACCATAGTTCATTCGGCGTCGTCTCAACAGATTTTGATGGTGCCCTATTTAACGTGAATGCATCCATCTCTAAAGCATAACCGCAAAACGATAGCGGTAAATCAGTAAGGGACATCATAGATCGCACCATATCTAGTACAGTACGATTACAACGTTCGGACACACCATTACGCTGTGGTGTTTCGGGTGGCGTGAGTTGTGAAACTATTCTGCATTGTTTCAAATGTAGGCCAAACTCGTGACTCAAATATTCTCCTCCACGATCTGATCGTAGAAACTTTATTTTCTTGCTACGATGATTTTCCACTTCACTCTGAAATTCTTTGAACTTTTCAAATGTTTCAGATTTATGTTTCATTAAGTAGATATACTCATATCTGCTCAAATCATCTGTGAAGGTGAGAAAATAACGATACCCGCCGCGAGCTTCAATATTCATCGGACCACATACATCAGTATGTATGATTTCCAAGAAATCTGTTGCTCGCTCCATAGTTCTGTAGAACAGCATTTTAGCCATCTTGCCCATAAGGCATGGTTCGCAAGTACCAAGTGATTCATAATCAAGTGATTCCAAAAGTCCATTAGTATGGAGTTTCTTCATGCGTTTCATAGCAATATGACCCAAAAGGCAGTGCCACAAATAAGTTGCACTATCGTTATCAACTCTGCATCTTTTGGCTTCAACATTATGAATATGTGTATCACTGCTACCTCTTGAGCACTGCGTTGGTTTTCCCCGAAGAGGAAGGATGATGCAGCAAAGTAGCGTAAGTATTTCCCTCAGTTATTGAGAACCAAGGTATCAATCCAGTAGGAGGCTACACGCAAGTCCCTCGTACCTGCACAAAACAAATAAATCCTCGCAACCAACGCAAATAGGGGTTCTCAATCCCTATAAGGCCACTTACGAGAGTGAGATCTGATAGATATGATAAAGGTAATATTTTTGGTATTTTTATGATAAAGATGCAAAGTAAAATAAAGGCAAAGTAAACAGCAAAGGAAATAACTAAGTAGTAGGAGATTAATATGATAAAGATAGACCCGGGGGCCATAGGTTTCACTAGTGGCTTCTCTCGAGAGCATAAGTATTCTAAGGTGGGTGAACAAATTACTGTTGAGCAATTGACAGAATTGAGCATAGTTATGAGAATATCTAGGTATGATCATGTATATAGGCATCACGTCCGAGACAAGTAGACCGACTCCTGCCTGCATCTACTACTATTACTCCACTCATCGACCACTATCCAGCATCCATCTAGAGTATTAAGTTAAAAACAGAGTAACGCCTTAAGCAGGATGACATGATGTAGAGGGATAGACTCATGCAATATGTAGAAAACCCAATCTTGTTATCCTCGATGGCAACAATACAATACGTGCCTTGCTGCCCCTACTATCACTGGGAAAGGACACGCAAGATTGAACCCAAAGCTAAGCACTTCTCCCATTGCAAGAAAGATCAATCTAGTAGGCCAAACCAAACTGATAATTCGAAGAGCCTTGCAAAGATAACCAATCACACATAAAAGAATTCAGAGAAGATTCGAATATTATTCATAGATAGACTTGATCATAAACCCACAATTCATCGGTCTCAACAAACACACCGCAAAAAGAAGATTACATCGAATAGTTCTCCACAAGAGGGGGAGAATGTTGTATTGAGATCCAAAAAGAGAGAAGAAGCCATCTAGCTACTAACTCGTTAATCAAAGTGTCACTAGTATGCCTCTACTTGACTAGCTCATTAATCAAAGATGGTTATGTTTCCTAACCATAGGCATGTGTTGTCATTTGATTAACGGGATCACATCATTAGGAGAATGATGTGATTGACATGACCCATTCCATTAGCTTAGCACCCGATCGTTTAGTATGTTGCTATTGCTTTCTTCATGACTTATACATGTTCCTATGACTATGAGATTATGCAACTCCCGTTTGCCGGAGGAACACTTTGTGTGCTACCAAACATCACAACGTAACTGGGTGATTATAATGGAGCTCTACAGGTGTCTCCAAAGGTAAATGTTGGGTTGGCGTATTTCAAGATTAGGATTTGTCACTCCGATTGTTGGAGAGGTATCTCTGGGCCCTCTCGGTAATGCACATCACATAAGCCTTGCAAGCATTGCAACTAATGAGTTAGTTGCGAGATGATGTATTACGGAATGAGTAAAGAGACTTGCCGGTAACGAGATTGAACTAGGTATTGAGATACCGACGATCGAATCTCGGGCAAGTAACATACCGATGACAAAGGGAACAACGTATGTTGTTATGCGGTCTGACCGATAAAGATCTTCGTAGAACATGTGGGAGCCAATATGAGCATCCAGGTTCCGCTATTGGTTATTGGCCGGAGACGTGTCTCGGTCATGTCTACATTGTTCTCGAACCCGTAGGGTCCGCACGCATAAGGTTTTGATGACAATTATATTATGAGTTTATGAGTTTTGATGTACCGAAGTTAGTTCGGAGTCCCAGAGGTGATCACGGACATGACGAGGAGTCTCAAAATGGTCGATACATAAAGATTGATATATTGGACGGCTATATTCAGACACCGGAAGTGTTCCGGGTGATTTCGGAGAAAACCGGAGAGCCGGAGGGTTACCAAAACCCCCCCAGGAGAAGCAATGGGCCATATGGGCCTTAGTGGAGAGAGAGAGGGGCAGCCAAAGGTGGGCCGCGCGCCTCCTCCCCCCTTGGTCCGAATTGGACTAGGAGAGGGGGGGCGGCGCCCCCCTTTCCTTCTCCCTCCCCACTTCTTTCCCCCTCCTAGTAGGAGTCCTACTCCTACTAGGAGGAGGACTCCTCCTTGGCGCGCCATAGGGGCCGGCCGGCCTCCTCCCCTTGATCCTTTATATACGGGGGCAGGGGCACCCCATAGACACACAAGTTGATCCACGTGATCATATTCTTAGCCGTGTGCGGTGCCCCCTTCCACCATAATCCTCGATAATATTGTAGCGGTGCTTAGGCGAAGCCCTGCGACGGTAGAACATCAAGATCGTCACCACGCCGTCGTGCTGACGGAACTCTTCCCCGACACTTTGCTGGATCGGAGTCCGGGGATCGTCATCGAGCTGAACGTGTGCTAGAACTCGGAGGTGCCGTAGTTTCGGTGCTTGATCGGTCAGGCCGTGAAGCGTATGACTACATCAACCGCGTTGTGCTAACGCTTCCGCTGTCGGTCTACAAGGGTACGTAGATCACACTCTCCCCTCTCGTTGCTATGCATCACCATGATCTTGCGTGTGCGTAAGATTTTTTTTGAAATTACTACGTTCCCCAACAGTTGAAGCGTCTCTTAGTGTGCTTGGTTCTCTTGTGAAATCTGGATTCCTTTGCCAAGGCAATTGCACCAGTATTTTCACAAAAGATTTTCATTGGACCCGATGCACTAGGTATGACACCTAGATCGGATATGAACTCCTTCATCCAGACTCCTTCATTCGTTGCTTCCGAAGCAGCAATGTACTCCGCTTCACATGTAGATCCCGCCACAACGCTCTGTTTAGAACTGTTCCAACTTACAACTCCACCATTTAATATAAATACGTATCCGGTTTGCGACTTAGAATCATCCGGATCAGTGTCAAAGCTTGCATCAACGTAACCATTTACGATGAGCTCTTTGTCACCTCCATAAACGAGAAACATATCCTTGGTACTTTTCAGGTACTTCAGGATGTTCTTGGCCGCTGTCCAGTGATCCACTCCTAGATAACTTTGGTACCTCCCTGCTAGGCTAATAGAAAGGCAAACATCAGGTCTGGTACACAGCATTGCATACATGATAGAGCCTATGGCTGAAGCATGGGGAACACTTTTCATTTTCTCTCTATCTTCTGCAGTAGTCGGACATTGAGTCTTACTCAACTTCACACCTTGTAACACAGGCAAGAACCCTTTCTTAGCTTGATCCATTTTGAACTTTTTCAAAACTTTATCAAGGTATGTGCTTTGTGAAAGTCCAATTAAGCGTCTTGATCTATCTCTATAGATCTTGATGCCCAATATATAAACAGCTTCACCGAGGTCTTTCATTGAAAAACTCTTATTCAAGTATCCTTTTATGCTATCTAGAAATTCTATATCATTTCCAATCAGCAATATGTCATCCACATATAATATTAGAAATGCTACAGAGCTCCCACTCACTTTCTTGTAAATACAGGCTTCTCCAAAAGTCTGTATAAAACCATATGCTTTGATCACACTATCAAAATGTTTATTCCAACTCCGAGAGGCTTGCACCAGTCCATAAATGGATCGCTGGAGCTTGCACACTTTGTTAGATCCCTTTGGATCGATAAAACCTTCAGGTTGCATCATATACAACTCTTCTTCCAGAAATCCATTTAGGCATGCAGTCTTTACATCCATTTGCCAAATTTCATAATCATAAAATGCGGCAATTGCTAACATGATTCGGACGGACTTAAGCATCGCTACGGGTGAGAAGGTCTCATCATAGTCAACTCCTTGAACTTGTTGAAAACCTTTCGCAACAAGTCGAGCTTTGTAGATAGTAACATTACCATCAGCTTCTGTCTTCTTCTTGAAGATCCATTTATTCTCGATGGCTTGCCGATCATCGGGCAAGTCAACCAAAGTCCACACTTTGTTCTCATACATGGATCCCATCTTAGATTTCATGGCTTCAAGCCATTTTGCGGACTCTGGGATCATCATCACTTCCTCATAGTTCGTAGGTTCGTCATGGTCAAGTAACATGACCTCTAGAACTGGATTACCATACCACTTTGGTGCGGATCTTGCTCTGGTTGACCTACGAGGTTCAGTAGTAACTTGATCTGAAGTTTCATGATTATCATCGTTAGCTTCCTCACTAATTGGTGTAGATGTCACATGAACCGGTTTCTGTGGTGAACTACTTTCCAATATGGGAGTAGGTACAGTTACCTCATCCAGTTCTACTTTCCTCCCACTCACTTCTTTTGAGAGAAACTCCTTCTCTGGAAAGGATCCATTCTTAGCAAAGAATATCTTGCCTTCGGATCTCTGATATAAGGTGTACCCAATAGTTTCCTTTGGGTATCCTATGAAGACACATTTCTCCGATTTGGGTTTGAGCTTATCAGGTTGAAGCTTTTTCACATAAGCATCGGAGCCCAAAACTTTAAGAAACGAAAACTTTGGTTTCTTGCCAAACCATAGTTCATATGGCGTCGTCTCAACGGATTTTGATGGTGCCCTATTTAACGCGAATGCATCCATCTCTAAAGCATAACCGCAAAACGATAGCGGTAAATCAGTAAGAGACATCATAGATTGCACCATATCTAGTACAGTACGATTACGACGTTCGGACACACCATTACGCTGTGGTGTTTCGGGTGGCGTGAGTTGCGAAACTATTCTGCATTGTTTCAAATGTAGGCCAAACTCGTGACTCAAATATTCTCCTCCATGATCAGATCGTAGAAACTTTATTTTCTTGCTACGGGGATTTTCCACTTCACTCTGAAATTCTTTGAACTTTTCAAATGTTTCAGATTTATGTTTCATTAAGTAGATATACCCATATCTGCTCAAATCATCTGTGAAGGTGAGAAAATAACGATACCCGCCGCGAGCTTCAATATTCATCGGACCACATACATCAGTATGTATGATTTCCAAGAAATCTGTTGCTCGCTCCATAGTTCCGTAGAACGGCATTTTAGCCATCTTGCCCATAAGGCATGGTTCGCAAGTACCAAGTGATTCATAATCAAGTGATTCCAGAAGTCCATCAGTATGGAGTTTCTTCATGCATTTCATAGCAATATGACCCAAAAGGCAGTGCCACAAATAAGTTGCACTATCATTATCAACTCTGCATCTTTTGGCTTCAACATTATGAATATGTGTATCACTGCTACCTCTTGAGCACTGCGTTGGTTTTCCCCGAAGAGGAAGGGATGATGCAGCAAAGTAGCGTAAGTATTTCCCTCAGTTATTGAGAACCAAGGTATCAAAACAGTAGGAGGCTACGCGCAAGTCCCTCGTACCTGCACAAAACAAATAAATCCTCGCAACCAACGCAAATAGGGGTTGTCAATCCCACAAGCCCGAATCTGCCTTAAAGACTATTCCACTTGGCTGGTCGTTTGCTGTGTGGGGATTGGACATGATTGGACCACTAAGGACCGGCAGGAGCGGCTTCACACATTTGCTCATAGCAGTCGACAAGTTCACTAAATGGATTGAAGCCAAACCTATCAAAAATCTGGACTCCGGCACAGCTGTCAGTTTTATCAGAGAATTGATATTCTGATACGGAGTTCCACACAGCATTGTCACGGACAATGGTTCAAACTTTGATTCTAATGAGTTCAAAGTATTCTGCGCTTCCCAAGGTACTCGGGTCAATTACGCATCTGTTTCCCACCCACAGTCGAATGGACAACCTGAAAGGGGAAATGGTCTGATCCTCCAAGGGTTGAGCCCCGATTCATGCGCGACCTCAAGAAAGACGAGCCGCGCTCTTGGAACGCGGATCTGCTCCACCGCTTTTATACCTAAGCACTTGGATCGTCGAGTTGTAATAAGAGTACTTTCATATTGTTTATCAAAGACGTGATTTCCGTAGTATCCTAATGATTGCTTTCGCATAAACATATGTCCAAATCCCCCAGTGGGTGTCTTAGCCACGAACCAGATTCGCCTAAGTTCCAAAAACATTCTCCGAATGAAGAGCAATCCTCTCACTCAGGGGCTTAGTCGCGAATCTGATTCGCCTAAGTTTCTGAACACACTCCGAGTGAAGAGCAACCCTCTCACTCGGTGGCTTAGCCGCGAACCAGATTCACCTAAGTTTCAAAAACATTCTTCGAGTGAAGAGCAATCCTCTCACTCGGGGGCTTAGCCGCGAACCCGATTCGCCTAAGTTTCTAAACACACTCCGAGTGAAGAGCAACCCTCTCACTCGGGGGCTTAGGTGCGACCCCATACTCGCCTAAGTTACAAAACATTCTCTGAGTGAAGACAAACCCTCTCACTCGGGGGCTTAGCCACGATCCCATACTCACCTAAGTTACAAAACATTCCGAGTGAAGAGAAACCCTCTCACTCGGGGGCTTAGCCGCGA
>NC_057794.1:458306901-458314845 GCF_018294505.1 Triticum aestivum
GAGTGAAGAGCAATCCTCTCACCCGGAGGCTTAGCTGCGATCCCTGATTCGCCTAAGTTAAAAAAATCCAAGAACACTGGAGACAAAGCAACTGCATTCAAATAAAACAGCCAAGTACGGATAAATCCAGCAAGGTTCAGAACCACAAACAGAAGTACTCTGATGTCAGGCCTGAAAGAGTTTAACAATTACAAAATCACTCGGCATCCCGAGGGGAATAAATTCAAGATCATCAAGTTTATCACTCGGTGGGAGGAGGACTAGCTAGCTCGACGAAGGTGTCCAAGTCAATGCCATCTGTGATGCGAGTGGCTGCATCGATGAAGGTCTCCATAAAAGATTGAAACTGAAGCTTCTTGGTGTTTGCCACCTAAAGAGCCTTCAGCTTCTCTTCCTTGGTGTCCTTGCAATGAACATGGACGAGTGATAGAGCCACATCAGCACCATAGTGAGCAGATGACTTCTTCCATGCATGCACTCTGTCAAGGATGTGATTGAGTCGAGTCATTAGTGACTCGAGGTCATTCAGAAGCACATCCTCTGGCCATGGCTCCTTATCTATCCGCGTCAGTGCAACTTTCAGTCATGCGACATAGTCGAGGACACTGGCGAGACGAGAATCTAGTCGCAACATGTTCATGGCAGCTTCATCTTTGATAGGAGAGTTGATGGGGTCCAGTCACATCTCGACCCGCCCGGTTTCCTCTTCAAAATTCTGACAAAATTCTGCATGGAGTGAAAAAATAGTGAATTGGCAGCGACATTGTGAAGAGGTTTTTCGATCCAGTCGGACGAGGGAAAATACCTTTAAGCATGAGGAACATCTTCTTGGCAAGACCACCCAGATAAGCTTCTAGTTCGTCCCTCTTCCGAGTGAGAACATCCGCCTTGTCAGCCAAGGCTACTTTCTCCTCCTTCGGCTACACTATTTCCTTCTTTGCCTCGTCAACAGCAGTCTTCAGCTTGGCGTTCTCCTCCTCCAACTTTCTGACTGAAGCTAGCTTCTTGTCAGCCAGTTTAGTCTTCTCATGCATCGTCTTCTGCGCCCCAACAAGGTCAAGATCCTTCTGCTCCAAGGCCTGCTTCATTTTGTCTAAAGAAACAACATTCATCAGTCGGGCTTGGAGTTGACGGTTTTCACTACGCACATCTGTTAGAGTGGGATCACTCACTCGTCTCAAAATAGGATGGGAAAGGAAAAATAACAAGGCATACAGTCGGCAAGTTTGTTACCTCCCATGATTGCCACTTCATCTTGAGCCTTCTTCAGGTTCCCCTTGGCCAGATCCAGATCAAGCTTGAGTTGGATTTTCTCCTGTTCCAAGGCAGCATATTGGGTTCCAAGCTCGCAAGATTTCTGCAATCAACAAGAAGACAAGTCAACCGATAGAAACAAAGATCAATTACTTCCAAGTGGAAAAGTCCAAGATCAAATCGCTATAGCAAAATGAGTTCTAAGACTAATGCCGAATCAAACATTCAACGGCAGTCTCGGGGACTACACCCAGTGGGTGCACTTAGCGTGCCCCCACTGGTTTGATTTCCCACTTAGCATGGTCTGCCCAGCCCGAGTGGAAGGAGGAAAAAATTAATTGTTCTCAGACCACCGTCGACTGACCGCGGTCGATCGCGGTCTCGGGGACAACACCCAGTGGGTGCACTCAGCATGCCCCCATTGGACCAATACCTCACTCGACACGACCTGTCTAATTCGAGCAAAAGAGCTACATGACTACACGTGAAAGAGCTACACAGCTACAGAAACACCTAGTGGGTGTACAGATGCAAGGTGCAGACCAACATCTTACAAATAATAAAGCATCAGTTTCTAGATGGCATATCCTAATAGAGCAAGAATCAAGCTAGAAAGTCAATCAGAAATCAGCTTACAATCCCACTTACTGTGACATTAGCTTGAAGAGCAAAGCTAGCGTCGTAGGCAGCCTTGCTGGTGTCATACACCACCTTCAGTCGGTCCATCATCAGGCTTGCCTGGATCATAGCTTCTTTGGCAGCTCCCACTTGGTCCTCCGGGATGTGATGCAGAGTGAACGGAACGGATGAAGGAACCGATGACGTGGTTGGTGGAGTTGGAGCTTGAGGTTGTACAATCGGGCCGGAAGCCTGAGTAGTCGACGCTGAAGGCTGGTCAGTCAACAAAGGATCAACAAAAGAGACAGTAATCCTTACTGGATCACCAACTTGCTGAACTACAGGCTCAAATGCCGGGCGAGGCACCCTCCTGCTCAAAGTCCTACCCCTTCTCCCTGTACTCTTTTGAGGCACTTCATCATCATCATCATCATCGTCCGGGTGAATAACATGTGTCGGCACTGCAAAACACTCGAGGTTTCAGTCGTCCACCAAAACAATTGGCAGAGTAAAAGCGTGGCTGTGGAATCATACCTGCCCGAGAAGTGGTCGCGTCTACGGTCTCCGCATCACCCCGCTCCTCGTTGATGTCCATGGATGTTGCAGAAGTAGCAGCACTGAAAGTTCCAAATTTCACTCGGGCAAGCAAGAGAAGAAGTTCACAATGGAAATGAAAGGCAAAAAAAAGAAACACAACGCTGAAGTAATGGGCATGGCTACTTTGATCCTGGGCAGGGCCTTCCGAGGTTTCGGTGGAACAACCTTGGCCTGTTTCGTGGCCTTCTCTGATGGATCTGGGGTTGAAGTCCGAGTGTGCTTCAGAATTTTTGCACTCGGCAAGACCGCTTTGTTATGTCCTCCTACAGGGTCCTGCGACTGCTTGGAGCGTCGTTCGGAGTGGGTCGGCGAGTCGACTTCCTCACTGCTGCCAGAGTCCTCGCTGGCATCCTCATTGTCCTGCATACACATAGTCAGCGCTTGATACGTCTTCATCGTATCTACTTTTCCGAACTCTTTTGCCCTTGTTTTGGACTCTAACTTGCATGATTTGAATGGAACTAACCCGGACTGATGTTGTTTTCAGCAGAATTGCCATGGTGTTATTTTTGTGCAGAATAAAAAGTTCTCGGAATGACCTGAAACTTTACGGAGCCAAGTTTTGGAGTTAATAAAAAATATTGGCGAAAGAATCAGCAGCAGGGGCCCACACCCTAGCCACAAGGGTGGGGGCGCGCCCTCCGACCTTGTGACCCCCTGGACCTCCACCGACCTCAACTCCAACTCCATATATTCACATTCGGGGAGAAAAAAATCAGAGAGAAGGATTCATCACGTTTTACGATACGGAGCCACTGCCAAGTGCTACCTCTTGAGCATGTGTTGGTTTTCCCTTGAAGAGGAAAGGGTGATGCAGCAAAGTAGCGTAAGTATTTCCCTCGGTTTTTTAGAACCAAGGTATCAATCCAGTAGGAGACTACACGCAAGTTGCCTAGTACCTGCACAAACAACCAAGAACCTTGCAACCAACACGATAAAGGGGTTGTCAATCCTTCACGGCCACTTGCAAAAGTGGGATCTGATAAAGATAATAAGATAAATATTTTTGGTATTTTTGTGGTATAGATTGGAAAATAAAGATTGTAAAATAAATAGTAAACTAGAATTGTAGATTGGAAACTTATATGATGTAAAGTAGACCCGGGGGCCATAGGTTTCACTAGTGGCTTCTCTCAAGATAGCATGTATTACGGTGGGTGAACAAATTACTGCCGAGCAATTGATAGAAAAGTGCATAGTTATGACGATATCTAAGGCAATGATCATGAATATAGGCATCACGTCCATGACAAGTAGACCGAAACGATTCTGCATCTACTACTATTACTCCACACATCGACCCCTATCCAGCATGCATCTAGAGTATTAAGTTCATAAGAATGGACTAACGCATTAGGCAAGATGACATGATGTAGAGGGATAAACTCAAGCAATATGATATAAACCCCATCTCTTTTATCCTCGATGGCAACAATACAACACGTGTCGTTTCCCTTTCAGTCACTGGGATCGAGCATCACAAGATTGAACCCAAAGCTAAGCACTTCTCCCATTGCAAGAAATATCAATCTAGTAGGCCAAACTAAACTGATAATTCAAAGAGACTTGCAAAGATATAAAATCATGCATATAAGAATTCAGAGAAGAATCAAATAATATTCATAGATAATCAAGTTCATAAACCCACAATTCATCGGATCTCGGCAAACACACCGCAAAGGAGTTACATCGAATAGATCTCCAAGAGAACCGAGGAGAACTTTGTATTGAAATCCAAAGAGAGAGAAGAAGCCATCTAGCTAATAACTATGGACCCGAAGGTCTGTGGTAAACTACTCACACATCATCGAGGCTATGGTGTTGATGTAGAAGCCCTCCGAGATCAAATCCCCCTCCGGCGGAGCGCTGGAAAAGGCCCCAAGACGGGATCTCACAGATACAAAAGGTTGCGGCGGTGGAAAAGGTGTTTCGTGGCTCTCCTCGATGGTTTTAGGGTATAAGAGTATATATAGGCGAAAGAAGTAGGTCGGTGGAGCTGAAAGGGGCCCACGAGGGTGAGGGCGCGCCTGGCCCCCCTGGGCGCGCCCTCCTGCCTCGTGACCTCCTTGCTGCTTCCTTGACGTCCACTCCAAGTCTCCTGGATTGCGTTTGTTCCAAAAACGATCCTCGTGAAGGTTTTATTCCGTTTGATATTCCTTTTCTGTGAAACACTGAAATACGCAAAAAAAAGTATCAGTTTGTAATGGGCCTTCGGTTAATAGCTTAGTCCTAAAAATAATATGAAAGTGCATAGTAAAGCCCATTAAACATCCAAAACAGATAGTATAATAGCATGGAACAATCAAAAATTATAGATACGTTGGAGACGTATCAAGCATCCCCAAGCTTAATTCCTGCTCGCCCTCGAGTAGGTAAATGATAAAAATAGAATTTTTGATGTGGAATGCTACCTAACATAATTTTCAATGCAATTTTCTTTATTGTGGCATGAATATTCAGATCTGAAAGATCCAAGACAAAAGTTTAATATTGACATAAAAATAATAATACTTCAAGCATACTAACTAAGCAATTATGTCTTCTCAAAATAACATGGCCAAAGAAAGCTTATCCCTACAAAATCATATAGTTTGGCTATGCTTAATTTTTGTCACACAAAAATGCTCTCATCATGCACAACCCCGATGACAAGCCAAGCAATTGTTTCATACTTTAGTAATCTCAAACTTTTTTCAACTTTCACGCAATACATGAGCGTGAGCCATGGACATAGCACTATGGGTGGAATAGAATATAATGATGGGGGTTGTGTGGAGAAGACAAAAAAGAGAAAGTCTCACATTGATGCGGCTAATCAATGGGCTATGGAGATGCCCATAAATTGATGTCAGTGCGAGGAGTAGGGATTGCCATGCAATGGATGCACTAGAGCTATAAATGTATGAAAGCTCAACAAAAGAAGCTAGGTGGGTGTGCATCCAACTTGCTTGCTCACGGAGACCTAGGGCATTTGAGGAAGCCCATTGTTGGAATATACAAGCCAAGTTCTATAATGAAAAATTCCCACTAATATATGAAAGTGACAATATAAGAGACTCTCTATCATGAATATCATGGTGCTACTTTAAAACACAGGTGTGGAAAAAAAGGATAGTAGCATTCTCCCTTTTATTTTTTATTTTTTTATTTGGCCTTTCTTTTTTATTTTCATTTGGCCTTCCCCCTTTTTTTTCTTTTTGGGACAATGCTCTATTAATGATGATCATCACACTTCTATTTATTTACAACTCAAAGGTTACAACTCGATACTAGAATAAGTATAACTCTATATGAATGCCTCCGGCGGTGTACCGGGATGGGCAATGAATCAAGAGTGACATGTATGAAATTATGCATTGTGGCTTTGACACAAATACAATGTCAACTACATGATCATGCAAGGCAATATGACAATGATGAAGCGTGTCATAATGAACATAACGGTGGAAAGTTGCATGGCAATATATCTCGGAATGGCTATGGAAATGCCATAATAGGTAGGTATGGTGGCTGTTTTGAGGAAGATATAAGGAGGTTTATGTGTGATAGAGCGTATCATATCACGGGGGTTGGATGCACCAGCGAAGTTTGCACCAACTCTCAAGATGAGAAAGGGCAATGCACGGTACCGAAGAGGCTAGCAATGATGCGAAGGTGAGAGTGTGTATAATCCATGGACTCAGCATTAGTCATAAAGAACTCACATACTTATTGCAAAAATCTACAAGTAATCAAAAACCAAGCATTACGCGCATGCTCCTAGGGGGATAGATTGGTAGGAAAAGACCATCGCTCGTCCCCGGCCGCCACTCATAAGGAGGACAATCAAAGAAACACCTCATGCTTCAAATTTGTCACACAATGTTCACCACACGTGCATGCTACTGGACTTGCAAACTCTAACACGAGTATTTCTCAAATTCACAACTAATCAACTAGCATGACTCTAATATTACCATCTTCATATCTCAAAACAATCGTCAAGTATCAAACTTCTCATAGTATTCAATGCACTCTATATGAATTTTTTTTATTATACCCATCTTGGATGCCTATCATATTAAGACTAATTTTATAGCCAAAGCAAATTACCATGCTTTTCTAAAGGACTCTCGAAATAATATAAGTTAAGCATGATATATCAATAATTTCTATAAAATAAAACCACCCCCGTGCTCTAAAAGATATAAGTGAAGCACTAGAGCAAAATTATCTAGCTCAAAAGATATAAGTGAAGCACAAAGAGTATTCTAATAAATTCCGATTCATGTGTGTCTCTACAAAAGGTGTGTACATAAAGGATTATTGTGGTAAACTAAAAATCAAAGACTCAAATCATACAAGACGCTCCAAGCAAAACACATATCATGTGGTGAATAAAAATATAGCCTCAAGTAAAGTCACCGATGGACGAAGACGAAAGAGGGGATGCCTTCTGGGGCATCCCCAAGCTTAGGCTTTTGGTTGTCCTTGAATTTTACATTGGGGTGCCTTGGGCATCCCCAAGCTTAGGCTCTTTACACTCCTTATTCCAAAATCCATCAAATCTTTACCCAAAAACATGAAAACTTCACAACAGAAAACTCAACAGAAAATCTCATGAGCTCTGTTAGTATAAGAAAAAATCACCACTTTAAGGTACTGTAATGAACTCATTCTTTATTTATATTGGTGTTAAACCTACTGTATTCCAACTTCTCTATGGTTCATACCACCCGATACTAGCCATAGATGTATCAAAATAAGCAAACAACACACGAAAAACAGAATCTGTCAAAAACAAAACAGTCTGTAGTAATCTGTAGGTTTCGAATACTTATGTAACTCCAAAAATCCTGAGAAATTAGGACGTTCTAAATAATTTTTATATTTATCTACTGCAGTTGGAATTGGTATTTTATCGCTCTCTCATAAAAAATGAAAATTATTCTCATGAGCGCATACTTTCTGTTTTTTTCAGCAAGATCAAACAACAATCATCCAAGAAGATCCTAAAGGCTTTACTTGGCACACACACTAATTAAAACATAAAAAACACAATCATAACAGAAGATAGATGATTTATTTATTACTAAACAGGAACAAAAAACAAGAAACAAAAAAAAATTGGGTTGCCTCCCAACAAGCGCTATCATTTAACGCCCCTAGCTAGGCATAAAAACAAGAATAGATCTAGGTATTATTATCTTTGGTATGCAATCCATAAGTGGCTCTCATAATAGATTCATAAGGTAATTTAATTTTCTTCCTAGGAAAGTGTTCCATGCCTTTCCTTAATGGAAATTGGAATCTAATATTTCCTTCTTTCATATCAATAATTGCACCAATCGTTCTAAGGAAAGGTCTACCAAGAACAATATGACAAGTAGGATTGCAATCTATATCAAGAACAATGAAATCTATGGGCGCATAATTCCTATTTGCAACAATAAGAACATCATTAATCCTTCCCATAGGTTTCTTAATAGTGGAATC
>NC_057794.1:458315762-458317148 GCF_018294505.1 Triticum aestivum
AGAACACGCTCTTACAAAGCAATCCTTTTTAGCACGCATCCTAGCGGTTCTTTCTTTGCACTCATCAATGGAAATTCTCATGGCTTTGAGAGATTCATTGATATCATGCTTAGGTGGAATAGATCTAAGTTTCAAAGAATCAACATCAAGAGAAATTATATCCACATTCCTAGCCAACTCATCAATCTTAGGCAATTTTTCTTCAAGCAAAGCATTGAAATTCTTTTGAGAAATCATAAATTCTTTAACACTAGTCTCAAAATCAGAGGGCATCTTATTAAAATTTCCATAAGAGTTGTTGTTGTAATTACCACAATTATTAGAGCAATTACTAGGGAATGACCTAGAATTAAAATTTCCTCTATACACGTTATTGCCAAAATTGCTCCTACCAACAAAATTCACATCCATAGATTCATTATTATTTTCAATCAAAGTAGACAAAGGCATATCATTAGGATCCATAGAAGCACTCTTATTAGCAAACAACTTCATAAGTTCATCCATCTTTCCACTTAAAACATTAATCTCTTCTATCGCATGAACCTTTTTACTAGTGGATCTTTCGGTGTGCCATTGAGAATAATTAACCATAATATTATCTAGGAGTTTAGTAGCTTCTCCTAAAGTGATTTCCGTAAAAGTGCCTCCCGCGGCCGAATCTAAAAGATTTCTAGAAGCAAAATTCAATCTAGCATAATTTTTTTGTATAATCATCCATAAATTCAAACCATGTGTAGGGCAATTATGTATCATTAATTTCATACTCTCCTAAGCTTGTGCAACATGCTCATGCTCAAGTTGCTTAAAATTCATAATATCGTTTCTAAGAGAGATGATCTTAGCAGGAGGAAAATACTTAGAGATAAAAGCATATTTGCACTTATTCCATGAATCAATACTATTTTTAGGCAAAGAGGAGAACCAAGTTTTAGCACGATCTCTAAGCGAAAATGAAAATAGCTTCAATTTAACAATATCATCATCCCCATCTTTCTTATTTTGCATATCACACAAATCAACGAAGTTGTTCAGATGCGTAGCGGCATCTTCACTAGGAAGGCCAGAAAACTGATCTTTTATAACAAGATTCAACAAAGCGGTATTGATTTCACAAGATTCAGCATCGGTAGTAGGAGGAACCGGAGTGCTAATAAATTCATTATTGTTGGTATTGGAAAAGTCACACAATTTAGTATTATCTTGAGCCATCGTGACAAACAATCAATCCAACAAACAAGCAAACAAGAAGCAAGCGAAAAGAGGAGAATGGAAAAAGGGTGAATAAAATGGCAAAGGTGAAGTGGGGGAGAGGAAAACGAGAGGCAAATGGCAAATAATGTAAAGTGACGGGTAAGAGTTTGTGATGGGTACCTGGTGTGTCTT
>NC_057794.1:458317464-458320744 GCF_018294505.1 Triticum aestivum
TACCTGCACAAGCAATCAAGAACCTTGCAACCAATGCGATAAAGGGGTTGTCAATCCCTTCATGACCACTTGCAAAAGTGAGATCTGATAAAGATAATAAGATAAATAGTTTTGGTATTTTTGTGGTACTGCTACCTCTTGAGCACTGTGTTGGTTTTCCCTTGAAGAGGAAAGGGTGATGTAGTAAAGTAGCTAAGTATTTCCCTCAGTTTTTGAGAACCAAGGTATCAATCCAGTAGGAGATCATGTTGGGGAACGTAGTAATTTCAAAAAAAATCCTACGCACACGCAGGATCATGGTGATGCATAGCAACGAGAGGGGAGAGTGTCGTCCATGTACCCTCATAGATCATTAAGCGGAAGCGTTATGACAACGCGGTTGATGTAGTCGTACGTCTTCACGATCGACCGAGCCTCAGTACCGAACGTACGTCACCTCCGCGTTCGGCACACGTTCAGCTCGGTGACGTCCCGCGAACTCATGATCCAGTAGAGCTCGGGGAAGAGTTTTGTCAGCACGATGGCGTGGTGACGATGTTGATGAAGCTACCGCAGCAGGGCTTCACCTAAACACCGCTACAGTATGACCGAGGTGGACTATGGTGGAGGGGGGTACCGCACATTGCTGGAGAGATCTCTACGATCAACTTGTGTCTAGAGGTGCCCCCCTGCCCCCGTATATAAAGGAGCAAGGGGGGAGAGGCGGCCGGCCAGGAGGAGGCGCGCCAGGAGGAGTCCTACTCCCACCGGGAGTAGGACTCCCTCCTTTCCTAGTTGGAGTAGGAGGAGGGAGAGAGGAAGGAAAGGGGGGCGCCCCCCTCCTTGTCCAATTCAGACTAGAAGGAGAGGGGGCGCGCGGCCTGCCCTGGCCACCCCTCCTCATCTCCACTAAGGCCCATCTTGGCCCATTAAACCCCCGGGGGGTTCCCGTAACCCCTGGTACTCCGGTAAAATCCCGATTTCACCCGGAACACTTCCGATATCCAAATATAGGCTTCCAATATATAAATCTTTATGTCTCGACCATTTCGAGACTCCTCGTCATGTCCGTGATCATATCCAGGACTCCGAACTACCTTCGGTACATCAAAACATATAAACTCATAAAACTGATCATCATAGAACTTTAAGCGTGCGGACCCTACGGGTTCGAGAACTATGTAGACATGACCGAGACACGTCTCCGGCCAATAACCAACAGTGGAACCTGGATGCTCATATTGGTTCCTACATATTCTATGAAGATCTTTATCGGTCAAACCGCACAACACTATACGTTGTTCTCTTTGTCGTTGGTATGTTACTTGCCCGAGATTTGATCATCGGTATCCCAATACCTAGTTCAATCTCGTTACCGGCGAGTCTCTTTACTCGTTTTGTAATACATCATCTTGTAACTAACTCATTAGTTATGATGCTTGCAAGACTTATAGTGATGTGTATTACCGAGAGGGCCCAGAGATACCCCTCCGACAATCGGAGTGACAAATCCTAATCTTGATCTATGCCAACTCAACAAGTACCATCGGAGACACCTGTAGAGCACCTTTATAATCACCCGGTTACGTTGTGACGTTTGGTAGCACACAAAGTGTTCCTCCGGTATTCGGGAGTTGCATAATTTCATAGTCATAAGAACATGTATAAGTCATGAAGAAAGCAATAGCAGTAAACAAACGATCAAGTGCTAAGCTAACGGAATGGGTCAAGTCAATCACATCATTCTCCTAATGATGTGATCTCATTGATCAAATAACAACTCATGTTTATGGTTAGGAAACTTAACCACCTTTGATCAATGAGCTAGTCAAGTAGAGGCATACTAGTGACACTATGTTTGTCTATGTATTCACACATGTATTATGTTTCCGGTAAATACAATTCTAGCATGAATAATAAACATTTATCATGAAATAAGGAAATAAATAATAACTTTATTATTGCCTCTAGGGCATATTTCCTTCAGTCTCCCACTTGCACTAGAGTCAATAATCTAGATTACACAGTAATGATTTTAACACCCATGCAGCCTTGGTGTTGATCATGTTTTGCTTGTGGAAGAGGCTTATGTCAACAGGTCTGCAACATTCAGATCCGTATGTATCTTGCAAATCTCTATTTCTCCCACCTAGACTTGATCCCAGAGGGAGTTGATGAAGGAAATATGCCCTAGAGGCAATAATAAAGTTATTATTTATTTCCTTATTTCATGATAAATGTTTATTATTCATGCTAGAATTGTATTAACCGGAAACATAATACATGTGTGAATACATAGACAAACAAAGTGTCACTAGTATGCCTCTACTTGACTAGCTAGTTAATCAAAGATGGTTATGTTTCCTAACCATAGGCATGTGTTGTCATTTGATTAATAGGATCACATCATTAGGAGAATGATGTGATTGACATGACCCATTCCATTAGCTTAACACCCGATCGTTTAGTATGTTGCTATTGCTTTCTTCATGACTTATACATGTTCCTATGACTATGAGATTATGCAACTCCCGTTTGCCAGAGGAACACTTTGTGTGCTACCAAAAGTCACAACGTAACTGGGTGATTATAAAGGAGCTCTACAGGTGTCTCCAAAGGTAAATGTTGGGTTGGCGTATTTCGAGATTAGGATTTGTCACTCCCGTTGTCGGAGAGGTATCTCTGGGCCCTCTCGGTAATGCGCATCACATAAGCCTTGCGAGCATTGCAACTAATGAGTTAGTTGCAAGATGATGTATTACGGAACGAGTAAAGAGACTTGCCGGTAATGAGATTGAACTAGGTATTGAGATACCGACGATCGAATCTCGGGCATGTAACATACCGATGACAAAGGGAACAACATATGTTGTTATGCGGTCTGACCGATAAAGATCTTCGTAGAATATGTGGGAGCCAATATGAGCATCCAGGTTCCGCTATTGGTTATTGACTGGAGACGTGTCTCGGTCATGTCTACATTGTTCTCGAACCCGTAGGGTCCGCACGCTTAAGGTTTCGATGACAGTTATATTATGAGTTTATGAGTTTTGATGTACCAAAGTTAGTTCGGAGTCCCGGATGTGATCACGGACATGACGAGGAGTCTCAAAATGGTCGAGACATAAAGATTGATATATTGGACGGCTATATTTGGACACTGGAAGTGTTCCGGGTGATTTCAGAGAAAACCGGAGAGCCGGAGGGTTACCGGAACCCCCCCCCCCCGGGAGAAGCAATGGGCCATATGGGCCTTAGTGGAGAGAGAGAGGGGCAGCAAAAGGTGGGCCGCGCGCCTCCT
>NC_057794.1:458320754-458331155 GCF_018294505.1 Triticum aestivum
GGAGACGTGTCTCGGTCATGTCTACATTGTTCTCGAACCCGTAGGGTCCGCACGCTTAAGGTTTCGATGACAGTTATATTATGAGTTTATGAGTTTTGATGTACCAAAGTTAGTTCGGAGTCCCGGATGTGATCACGGACATGACGAGGAGTCTCAAAATGGTCGAGACATAAAGATTGATATATTGGACGGCTATATTTGGACACTGGAAGTGTTCCGGGTGATTTCAGAGAAAACCGGAGAGCCGGAGGGTTACCGGAACCCCCCCCCCCCGGGAGAAGCAATGGGCCATATGGGCCTTAGTGGAGAGAGAGAGGGGCAGCAAAAGGTGGGCCGCGCGCCTCCTCCCCCCTGGTCCGAATTGGACTAGGAGAGGGGGGGCGGCGCCCCCCTTTCCTTCTCCCTCCCCACTTCTTTCCCCCTCCTAGTAGGAGTTCTACTCCTACTAGGAGGAGGACTCCTCCTTGGCGCGCCATAGGGGCCGGCCGGCCTCCTCCCCTTGATCCTTTATATACCGGGGCAGGGGAACCCCATAGACACACAAGTTGATCCACGTGATCATATTCTTAGCCGTGTGCGGTGCCCCCTTCCACCATAATCCTCAATAATATTGTAGCGGTGCTTAGGCGAAGCCCTGCGCCGGTAGAACATCAAGATCGTCACCACGCCGTCGTGCTGATGGAAGTCTTCCCCGACACTTTGCTGGATCGGAGTCCGGGGATCGTCATCGAGCTGAACATGTGCTAGAACTCGGAGGTGCCGTAGTTTCGGTGCTTGATCGGTCGGGCCGTGAAGACGTACGACTACATCAACCGCGTTGTGCTAACGCTTCCGCTGTCGGTCTACAAGGGTACGTAGATCACACTCTCCCCTCTCATTGCTATGCATCACCATGATCTTGCGTGTGCGTAAGAATTTTTTTGCAATTACTACGTTCCCCAACAGTTGAAGCGTCTCTTGATGTTCTTGGTTCTCTTGTGAAATCTGGATTCCTTTGACAAGGCAATTGCACCAGTATTGTCACAAAAGATTTTCATTGGACCCGATGCACTAGGTATGACACCTAGATCGGATATGAACTCCTTCATCCAGACTCCTTCATTCGCTGCTTCTGAAGCAGCAATGTACTCTGCTTCACATGTAGATCCCGCCACGACGCTCTGTTTAGAACTGCTCCAATTGACAACTCCACCATTTAATATAAATACGTATCCGGTTTGCCATTTAGAATTGTCCGGATCAGTGTCAAAGCTTGCATCAACGTAACCATTTACGATGAGCTCTTTGTCACCTCCTTAAACGAGAAACATATCCTTGGTCCTTTTCAGGTACTTCAGGATGTTCTTGGCCGCTGTCCAGTGATCCACTCCTGGATTACTTTGGTACCTCCCTGCTAGAATAATAGCAAGGCACACGTCAGGTCTGGTACACAGCATTGCATACATGATAGAGCCTATGGCTGAAGCATGGGGAACACTTTTCATTTTCTCTCTATCTTCTGCAGTGGTCGGACATTGAGTCTTACTCAACTTCACACCTTGTAACACAGGCAAGAACCCTTTCTTAGCTTGATCCATTTTGAACTTTTTCAAAACTTTATCAAGGTATGTGCTTTGTGAAAGTCCAATTAAGCGTCTTGATCTATCTCTATAGATCTTGATGCCCAATATATAAGCAGCTTCACCGAGGTCTTTCATTGAAAAGCTCTTATTCAAGTATCCTTTTATGCTATCCAGAAATTCTATATCATTTCCAATCAGCAATATGTCATCCACATATAATATTAGAAATGCTACAGAGCTCCCACTCACTTTCTTGTAAATACAGGCTTCTCCAAAAGTCTGTATAAAACCATATGCTTTGATCACACTATCAAAATGTTTATTCCAACTCCGAGAGGCTTGCACCAGTCCATAAATGGATCGCTAGAGCTTGCACACTTTGTTAGCTCCCTTTGGATCGATAAAACCTTCAGGTTGCATCATATACAACTCTTCTTCCATAAATCCATTTAGGAATGCAGTCTTTACATCCATTTGCCAAATTTCATAATCATAAAATGTGGCATTGCTAACATGATTCGGACGGACTTAAGCATCGCTATGGGTTAGAAGGTCTCATCATAGTCAACTCCTTGAACTTGTTGAAAACCTTTCACAACAAGTCTAGCTTTGTAGATAGTAACATTACCGTCAGCTTCTGTCTTCTTCTTGAAGATCCATTTATTCTCGATGGCTTGCCGATCATCGGGCAAGTCAACCAAAGTCCACACTTTGTTCTCATACATGGATCCCATCTTAGATTTCATGGCTTCAAGCCATTTTGCGGAATCTGGGATCATCATCACTTCCTCATAGTTCGTAGGTTCGTCATGGTCAAGTAACATGACCTCTAGAACTGGATTACCATACCTCTCTGGTGCGGATCTTGCTCTGGTTGACCTACGAGGTTCAGTAGTAACCTGATCTGAAGTTTCATGATCATCATCATTAGCTTCCTCACTAATTGGTGTAGATGTCACATGAACCGGTTTCTGTGGTGAACTACTTTCCAATAAGGGAGTAGGTATGTTACCTCATCAAGTTCTACTTTCCTCCCACTCACTTCTTTCGAGAGAAACTCCTTCTCTGGAAAGGATCCATTCTTAGCAACGAATATCTTGCCTTCGGATCTCTGATAGAAGGTGTACCCAATAGTTTCCTTTGGGTATCCTATGAAGACACATTTCTCCGATTTGGGTTCGAGCTTATCAGGTTGAAGCTTTTTCACATAAGCATCGCAGCCCAAAACTTTAAGAAATGAAAACTTTGGTTTCTTGCCAAACCATAGTTCATACGGCGTCGTCTCAACAGATTTTGATGGTGCCCTATTTAACGTGAATGCATCCATCTCTAAAGCATAACCGCAAAACGATAGCGGTAAATCAGTAAGGGACATCATAGATCGCACCATATCTAGTACAGTACGATTACAACGTTCGGACACACCATTACGCTGTGGTGTTTCGGGTGGCGTGAGTTGTGAAACTATTCTGCATTGTTTCAAATGTAGGCCAAACTCGTGACTCAAATATTCTCCTCCACGATCTGATCGTAGAAACTTTATTTTCTTGCTACGATGATTTTCCACTTCACTCTGAAATTCTTTGAACTTTTCAAATGTTTCAGATTTATGTTTCATTAAGTAGATATACTCATATCTGCTCAAATCATCTGTGAAGGTGAGAAAATAACGATACCCGCCGCGAGCTTCAATATTCATCGGACCACATACATCAGTATGTATGATTTCCAAGAAATCTGTTGCTCGCTCCATAGTTCTGTAGAACAGCATTTTAGCCATCTTGCCCATAAGGCATGGTTCGCAAGTACCAAGTGATTCATAATCAAGTGATTCCAAAAGTCCATTAGTATGGAGTTTCTTCATGCGTTTCATAGCAATATGACCCAAAAGGCAGTGCCACAAATAAGTTGCACTATCGTTATCAACTCTGCATCTTTTGGCTTCAACATTATGAATATGTGTATCACTGCTACCTCTTGAGCACTGCGTTGGTTTTCCCCGAAGAGGAAGGATGATGCAGCAAAGTAGCGTAAGTATTTCCCTCAGTTATTGAGAACCAAGGTATCAATCCAGTAGGAGGCTACGCGCAAGTCCCTCGTACCTGCACAAAACAAATAAATCCTCGCAACCAACGCAAATAGGGGTTCTCAATCCCTATAAGGCCACTTACGAGAGTGAGATCTGATAGATATGATAAAGGTAATATTTTTGGTATTTTTATGATAAAGATGCAAAGTAAAATAAAGGCAAAGTAAACAGCAAAGGAAATAACTAAGTAGTAGGAGATTAATATGATAAAGATAGACCCGGGGGCCATAGGTTTCACTAGTGGCTTCTCTCGAGAGCATAAGTATTCTAAGGTGGGTGAACAAATTACTGTTGAGCAATTGACAGAATTGAGCGTAGTTATGAGAATATCTAGGTATGATCATGTATATAGGCATCACGTCCGAGACAAGTAGACCGACTCCTGCCTGCATCTACTACTATTACTCCACTCATCGACCGCTATCCAGCATCCATCTAGAGTATTAAGTTAAAAACAGAGTAACGCCTTAAGCAGGATGACATGATGTAGAGGGATAGACTCATGCAATATGTAGAAAACCCAATCTTGTTATCCTCGATGGCAACAATACAATACGTGCCTTGCTGCCCCTACTATCACTGGGAAAGGACACGCAAGATTGAACCCAAAGCTAAGCACTTCTCCCATTGCAAGAAAGATCAATCTAGTAGGCCAAACCAAACTGATAATTCGAAGAGACTTGCAAAGATAACCAATCATACATAAAAGAATTCAGAGAAGATTCGAATATTATTCATAGATAGACTTGATCATAAACCCACAATTCATCGGTCTCAACAAACACACCGCAAAAAGAAGATTACATCGAATAGTTCTCCACAAGAGGGGGAGAATGTTGTATTGAGATCCAAAAAGAGAGAAGAAGCCATCTAGCTACTAACTCGTTAATCAAAGTGTCACTAGTATGCCTCTACTTGACTAGCTCATTAATCAAAGATGGTTATGTTTCCTAACCATAGGCATGTGTTGTCATTTGATTAACGGGATCACATCATTAGGAGAATGATGTGATTGACATGACCCATTCCATTAGCTTAGCACCCGATCGTTTAGTATGTTGCTATTGCTTTCTTCATGACTTATACATGTTCCTATGACTATGAGATTATGCAACTCCCGTTTGCCGGAGGAACACTTTGTGTGCTACCAAACATCACAACGTAACTGGGTGATTATAATGGAGCTCTACAGGTGTCTCCAAAGGTAAATGTTGGGTTGGCGTATTTCAAGATTAGGATTTGTCACTCCGATTGTTGGAGAGGTATCTCTGGGCCCTCTCGGTAATGCACATCACATAAGCCTTGCAAGCATTGCAACTAATGAGTTAGTTGCGAGATGATGTATTACGGAATGAGTAAAGAGACTTGCCGGTAACGAGATTGAACTAGGTATTGAGATACCGACGATCGAATCTCGGGCAAGTAACATACCGATGACAAAGGGAACAACGTATGTTGTTATGCGGTCTGACCGATAAAGATCTTCGTAGAACATGTGGGAGCCAATATGAGCATCCAGGTTCCGCTATTGGTTATTGGCCGGAGACGTGTCTCGGTCATGTCTACATTGTTCTCGAACCCGTAGGGTCCGCACGCATAAGGTTCTGATGACAATTATATTATGAGTTTATGAGTTTTGATGTACCGAAGTTAGTTCGGAGTCCCAGAGGTGATCACGGACATGACGAGGAGTCTCGAAATGGTCGATACATAAAGATTGATATATTGGACGGCTATATTCAGACACCGGAAGTGTTCCGGGTGATTTCGGAGAAAACCGGAGAGCCGGAGGGTTACCAAAACCCCCCCAGGAGAAGCAATGGGCCATATGGGCCTTAGTGGAGAGAGAGAGGGGCAGCCAAAGGTGGGCCGCGCGCCTCCTCCCCCCTTGGTCCGAATTGGACTAGGAGAGGGGGGGCGGCGCCCCCCTTTCCTTCTCCCTCCCCACTTCTTTCCCCCTCCTAGTAGGAGTCCTACTCCTACTAGGAGGAGGACTCCTCCTTGGCGCGCCATAGGGGCCGGCCGGCCTCCTCCCCTTGATCCTTTATATACGGGGGCAGGGGCACCCCATAGACACACAAGTTGATCCACGTGATCATATTCTTAGCCGTGTGCGGTGCCCCCTTCCACCATAATCCTCGATAATATTGTAGCGGTGCTTAGGCGAAGCCCTGCGACGGTAGAACATCAAGATCGTCACCACGCCGTCGTGCTGACGGAACTCTTCCCCGACACTTTGCTGGATCGGAGTCCGGGGATCGTCATCGAGCTGAACGTGTGCTAGAACTCGGAGGTGCCGTAGTTTCGGTGCTTGATCGGTCGGGCCGTGAAGACGTATGACTACATCAACCGCGTTGTGCTAACGCTTCCGCTGTCGGTCTACAAGGGTACGTAGATCACACTCTCCCCTCTCGTTGCTATGCATCACCATGATCTTGCGTGTGCGTAAGAATTTTTTTGAAATTACTACGTTCCCCAACAGTTGAAGCGTCTCTTAGTGTGCTTGTGTCTCTTGTGAAATCTGGATTCCTTTGCCAAGGCAATTGCACCAGTATTGTCACAAAAGATTTTCATTGGACCCGATGCACTAGGTATGACACCTAGATCGGATATGAACTCCTTCATCCAGACTCCTTCATTCGTTGCTTCCGAAGCAGCAATGTACTCCGCTTCACATGTAGATCCCGCCACAACGCTCTGTTTAGAACTGTTCCAACTTACAACTCCACCATTTAATATAAATACGTATCCGATTTGCGATTTAGAATCATCCGGATCAGTGTCAAAGCTTGCATCAACGTAACCATTTACGATGAGCTCTTTGTCACCTCCATAAACGAGAAACATATCCTTGGTACTTTTCAGGTACTTCAGGATGTTCTTGGCCGCTGTCCAGTGATCCACTCCTAGATAACTTTGGTACCTCCCTGCTAGGCTAATAGAAAGGCAAACATCAGGTCTGGTACACAGCATTGCATACATGATAGAGCCTATGGCTGAAGCATGGGGAACACTTTTCATTTTCTCTCTATCTTCTGCAGTAGTCGGACATTGAGTCTTACTCAACTTCACACCTTGTAACACAGGCAAGAACCCTTTCTTAGCTTGATCCATTTTGAACTTTTTCAAAACTTTATCAAGGTATGTGCTTTGTGAAAGTCCAATTAAGCGTCTTGATCTATCTCTATAGATCTTGATGCCCAATATATAAACAGCTTCACCGAGGTCTTTCATTGAAAAACTCTTATTCAAGTATCCTTTTATGCTATCTAGAAATTCTATATCATTTCCAATCAGCAATATGTCATCCACATATAATATTAGAAATGCTACAGAGCTCCCACTCACTTTCTTGTAAATACAGGCTTCTCCAAAAGTCTGTATAAAACCATATGCTTTGATCACACTATCAAAATGTTTATTCCAACTCCGAGAGGCTTGCACCAGTCCATAAATGGATCGCTGGAGCTTGCACACTTTGTTAGATCCCTTTGGATCGATAAAACCTTCAGGTTGCATCATATACAACTCTTCTTCCAGAAATCCATTTAGGCATGCAGTCTTTACATCCATTTGCCAAATTTCATAATCATAAAATGCGGCAATTGCTAACATGATTCGGACGGACTTAAGCATCGCTACGGGTGAGAAGGTCTCATCATAGTCAACTCCTTGAACTTGTTGAAAACCTTTCGCAACAAGTCGAGCTTTGTAGATAGTAACATTACCATCAGCTTCTGTCTTCTTCTTGAAGATCCATTTATTCTCGATGGCTTGCCGATCATCGGGCAAGTCAACCAAAGTCCACACTTTGTTCTCATACATGGATCCCATCTTAGATTTCATGGCTTCAAGCCATTTTGCGGACTCTGGGATCATCATCACTTCCTCATAGTTCGTAGGTTCGTCATGGTCAAGTAACATGACCTCTAGAACTGGATTACCATACCACTTTGGTGCGGATCTTGCTCTGGTTGACCTACGAGGTTCAGTAGTAACTTGATCTGAAGTTTCATGATTATCATCGTTAGCTTCCTCACTAATTGGTGTAGATGTCACATGAACCGGTTTCTGTGGTGAACTACTTTCCAATATGGGAGTAGGTACAGTTACCTCATCCAGTTCTACTTTCCTCCCACTCACTTCTTTTGAGAGAAACTCCTTCTCTGGAAAGGATCCATTCTTAGCAAAGAATATCTTGCCTTCGGATCTCTGATATAAGGTGTACCCAATAGTTTCCTTTGGGTATCCTATGAAGACACATTTCTCCGATTTGGGTTTGAGCTTATCAGGTTGAAGCTTTTTCACATAAGCATCGGAGCCCAAAACTTTAAGAAACGAAAACTTTGGTTTCTTGCCAAACCATAGTTCATATGGCGTCGTCTCAACGGATTTTGATGGTGCCCTATTTAACGCGAATGCATCCATCTCTAAAGCATAACCGCAAAACGATAGCGGTAAATCAGTAAGAGACATCATAGATTGCACCATATCTAGTACAGTACGATTACGACGTTCGGACACACCATTACGCTGTGGTGTTTCGGGTGGCGTGAGTTGCGAAACTATTCTGCATTGTTTCAAATGTAGGCCAAACTCGTGACTCAAATATTCTCCTCCATGATCAGATCGTAGAAACTTTATTTTCTTGCTACGGGGATTTTCCACTTCACTCTGAAATTCTTTGAACTTTTCAAATGTTTCAGATTTATGTTTCATTAAGTAGATATACCCATATCTGCTCAAATCATCTGTGAAGGTGAGAAAATAACGATACCCGCCGCGAGCTTCAATATTCATCGGACCACATACATCAGTATGTATGATTTCCAAGAAATCTGTTGCTCGCTCCATAGTTCCGTAGAACGGCATTTTAGCCATCTTGCCCATAAGGCATGGTTCGCAAGTACCAAGTGATTCATAATCAAGTGATTCCAGAAGTCCATCAGTATGGAGTTTCTTCATGCATTTCATAGCAATATGACCCAAAAGGCAGTGCCACAAATAAGTTGCACTATCATTATCAACTCTGCATCTTTTGGCTTCAACATTATGAATATGTGTATCACTGCTACCTCTTGAGCACTGCGTTGGTTTTCCCCGAAGAGGAAGGGATGATGCAGCAAAGTAGCGTAAGTATTTCCCTCAGTTATTGAGAACCAAGGTATCAAAACAGTAGGAGGCTACGCGCAAGTCCCTCGTACCTGCACAAAACAAATAAATCCTCGCAACCAACGCAAATAGGGGTTGTCAATCCCACAAGCCCGAATCTGCCTTAAAGACTATTCCACTTGGCTGGTCGTTTGCTGTGTGGGGATTGGACATGATTGGACCACTAAGGACCGGCAGGAGTGGCTTCACACATTTGCTCATAGCAGTCGACAAGTTCACTAAATGGATTGAAGCCAAACCTATCAAAAATCTGGACTCCGGCACAGCTGTTAGTTTTATCAGAGAATTGATATTCTGATACGGAGTTCCACACAGCATTGTCACGGACAATGGTTCAAACTTTGATTCTAATGAGTTCAAAGTATTCTGCGCTTCCCAAGGTACTCGGGTCAATTACGCATTTGTTTCCCACCCACAGTCGAATGGACAACCTGAAAGGGGAAATGGTCTGATCCTCCAAGGGTTGAGCCCCGATTCATGCGCGACCTCAAGCATGCAACTGGAGCTTGGGTGACCGAGTTGCCATATGTTCTGTGGGGATTGAGGACGACTCCTAACTGGTCAACCAATCAAACCCCTTTCTTCATGGTATATGGGGCTGAAGCCGTGCTTCCAAGTGATTTGCTGCACAATGCTCCCCGAGTGGAACTCTTCTCAGAAGCCGAGGCAGAGCAAGCACGTCAGGACGCCGTTGATCTCCTGGAGGATGAACGAGAGATGGCTTTGATCTGTACGACCATCTATCAGCAAGACCTTCGTCGATTCCATGCCCGAAACGTCAAAGGTCAAGCATTTCAAGAAGGAGATCTTGTGCTCTGAGTGGATCACCAGCGACCTCACAAGCTCGCCCTGCCTAGGAAGGACCCTTAATCATCACCAAGGTGCTCCATAACGGGGTGTATCATCTTTACAATGTTGTCCAGAAGAAAGACGAGCCGCGCTCTTGGAACGCGGATCTGCTCCACCGCTTTTATACCTAAGCACTTGGATCGTCGAGTTGTAATAAGAGTACTTTCATATTGTTTATCAAAGACGTGATTTCCGTAGTATCCTAATGATTGCTTTCGCATAAACATATGTCCAAATCCCCCAGTGGGTGTCTTAGCCACGAACCAGATTCGCCTAAGTTCCAAAAACATTCTCCGAATGAAGAGCAATCCTCTCACTCAGGGGCTTAGTCGCGAATCTGATTCGCCTAAGTTTCTGAACACACTCCGAGTGAAGAGCAACCCTCTCACTCGGTGGCTTAGCCGTGAACCAGATTCACCTAAGTTTCAAAAACATTCTCCGAGTGAAGAGCAATCCTCTCACTCGGGGGCTTAGCCGCGAACCCGATTCGCCTAAGTTTCTAAACACACTCCGAGTGAAGAGCAACCCTCTCACTCGGGGGCTTAGGTGCGACCCCATACTCGCCTAAGTTACAAAACATTCTCTGAGTGAAGACAAACCCTCTCACTCGGGGGCTTAGCCACGATCCCATACTCACCTAAGTTACAAAACATTCCGAGTGAAGAGAAACCCTCTCACTCGGGGGCTTAGCCGCGACCCCGTACTCGCCTAAGTTACAAACACACTCCG
>NC_057794.1:458332232-458345487 GCF_018294505.1 Triticum aestivum
GAGTGAAGAGCAATCCTCTCACCCGGAGGCTTAGCTGCGATCCCTGATTCGCCTAAGTTAAAAAAATCCAAGAACACTGGAGACAAAGCAACTGCATTCAAATAAAACAGCCAAGTACGGATAAATCCAGCAAGGTTCAGAACCACAAACAGAAGTACTCTGATGTCAGGCCTGAAAGAGTTTAACAATTACAAAATCACTCGGCATCCCGAGGGGAATAAATTCAAGATCATCAAGTTTATCACTCGGTGGGAGGAGGACTAGCTAGCTCGACGAAGGTGTCCAAGTCAATGCCATCTGTGATGCGAGTGGCTGCATCGATGAAGGTCTCCATAAAAGATTGAAACTGAAGCTTCTTGGTGTTTGCCACCTAAAGAGCCTTCAGCTTCTCTTCCTTGGTGTCCTTGCAATGAACATGGACGAGTGATAGAGCCACATCAGCACCATAGTGAGCAGATGACTTCTTCCATGCATGCACTCTGTCAAGGATGTGATTGAGTCGAGTCATTAGTGACTCGAGGTCATTCAGAAGCACATCCTCTGGCCATGGCTCCTTATCTATCCGCGTCAGTGCAACTTTCAGTCATGCGACATAGTCGAGGACACTGGCGAGACGAGAATCTAGTCGCAACATGTTCATGGCAGCTTCATCTTTGATAGGAGAGTTGATGGGGTCCAGTCACATCTCGACCCGCCCGGTTTCCTCTTCAAAATTCTGACAAAATTCTGCATGGAGTGAAAAAATAGTGAATTGGCAGCGACATTGTGAAGAGGTTTTTCGATCCAGTCGGACGAGGGAAAATACCTTTAAGCATGAGGAACATCTTCTTGGCAAGACCACCCAGATAAGCTTCTAGTTCGTCCCTCTTCCGAGTGAGAACATCCGCCTTGTCAGCCAAGGCTACTTTCTCCTCCTTCGGCTACACTATTTCCTTCTTTGCCTCGTCAACAGCAGTCTTCAGCTTGGCGTTCTCCTCCTCCAACTTTCTGACTGAAGCTAGCTTCTTGTCAGCCAGTTTAGTCTTCTCATGCATCGTCTTCTGCGCCCCAACAAGGTCAAGATCCTTCTGCTCCAAGGCCTGCTTCATTTTGTCTAAAGAAACAACATTCATCAGTCGGGCTTGGAGTTGACGGTTTTCACTACGCACATTTGTTAGAGTGGGATCACTCACTCGTCTCAAAATAGGATGGGAAAGGAAAAATAACAAGGCATACAGTCGGCCAGTTTGTTACCTCCCATGATTGCCACTTCATCTTGAGCCTTCTTCAGGTTCTCCTTGGCCAGATCCAGATCAAGCTTGAGTTGGATTTTCTCCTGTTCCAAGGCAGCATATTGGGTTCCAAGCTCGCAAGATTTCTGCAATCAACAAGAAGACAAGTCAACCGATAGAAACAAAGATCAATTACTTCCAAGTGGAAAAGTCCAAGATCAAATCGCTATAGCAAAATGAGTTCTAAGACTAATGCCGAATCAAACATTCAACGGCAGTCTCGGGGACTACACCCAGTGGGTGCACTTAGCGTGCCCCCACTGGTTTGATTTCCCACTTAGCATGGTCTGCCCAGCCCGAGTGGAAGGAGGAAAAAATTAATTGTTCTCAGACCACCGTCGACTGACCGCGGTCGATCGCGGTCTCGGGGACAACACCCAGTGGGTGCACTCAGCATGCCCCCATTGGACCAATACCTCACTCGACACGACCTGTCTAATTCGAGCAAAAGAGCTACATGACTACACGTGAAAGAGCTACACAGCTACAGAAACACCTAGTGGGTGTACAGATGCAAGGTGCAGACCAACATCTTACAAATAATAAAGCATCAGTTTCTAGATGGCATATCCTAATAGAGCAAGAATCAAGCTAGAAAGTCAATCAGAAATCAGCTTACAATCCCACTTACTGTGACATTAGCTTGAAGAGCAAAGCTGGCGTCGTAGGCAGCCTTGCTGGTGTCATACACCACCTTCAGTCGGTCCATCATCAGGCTTGCCTGGATCATAGCTTCTTTGGCAGCTCCCACTTGGTCCTCCGGGATGTGATGCAGAGTGAACGGAACGGATGAAGGAACCGATGACGTGGTTGGTGGAGTTGGAGCTTGAGGTTGTACAATCGGGCCGGAAGCCTGAGTAGTCGACGCTGAAGGCTGGTCAGTCAACAAAGGATCAACAAAAGAGACAGTAATCCTTACTGGATCACCAACTTGCTGAACTACAGGCTCAAATGCCGGGCGAGGCACCCTCCTGCTCAAAGTCCTACCCCTTCTCCCTGTACTCTTTTGAGGCACTTCATCATCATCATCATCATCGTCCGGGTGAATAACATGTGTCGGCACTGCAAAACACTCGAGGTTTCAGTCGTCCACCAAAACAATTGGCAGAGTAAAAGCGTGGCTGTGGAATCATACCTGCCCGAGAAGTGGTCGCGTCTACGGTCTCCGCATCACCCCGCTCCTCGTTGATGTCCATGGATGTTGCAGAAGTAGCAGCACTGAAAGTTCCAAATTTCACTCGGGCAAGCAAGAGAAGAAGTTCACAATGGAAATGAAAGGCAAAAAAAAGAAACACAACGCTGAAGTAATGGGCATGGCTACTTTGATCCTGGGCAGGGCCTTCCGAGGTTTCGGTGGAACAACCTTGGCCTGTTTCGTGGCCTTCTCTGATGGATCTGGGGTTGAAGTCCGAGTGTGCTTCAGAATTTTTGCACTCGGCAAGACCGCTTTGTTATGTCCTCCTACAGGGTCCTGCGACTGCTTGGAGCGTCGTTCGGAGTGGGTCGGCGAGTCGACTTCCTCACTGCTGCCAGAGTCCTCGCTGGCATCCTCATTGTCCTGCATACACATAGTCAGCGCTTGATACGTCTTCATCGTATCTACTTTTCCGAACTCTTTTGCCCTTGTTTTGGACTCTAACTTGCATGATTTGAATGGAACTAACCCGGACTGATGTTGTTTTCAGCAGAATTGCCATGGTGTTATTTTTGTGCAGAATAAAAAGTTCTCGGAATGACCTGAAACTTTACGGAGCCAAGTTTTGGAGTTAATAAAAAATATTGGCGAAAGAATCAGCAGCAGGGGCCCACACCCTAGCCACAAGGGTGGGGGCGCGCCCTCCGACCTTGTGACCCCCTGGACCTCCACCGACCTCAACTCCAACTCCATATATTCACATTCGGGGAGAAAAAAATCAGAGAGAAGGATTCATCACGTTTTACGATACGGAGCCACTGCCAAGTGCTACCTCTTGAGCATGTGTTGGTTTTCCCTTGAAGAGGAAAGGGTGATGCAGCAAAGTAGCGTAAGTATTTCCCTCGGTTTTTTAGAACCAAGGTATCAATCCAGTAGGAGACTACACGCAAGTTGCCTAGTACCTGCACAAACAACCAAGAACCTTGCAACCAACACGATAAAGGGGTTGTCAATCCTTCACGGCCACTTGCAAAAGTGGGATCTGATAAAGATAATAAGATAAATATTTTTGGTATTTTTGTGGTATAGATTGGAAAATAAAGATTGTAAAATAAATAGTAAACTAGAATTGTAGATTGGAAACTTATATGATGTAAAGTAGACCCGGGGGCCATAGGTTTCACTAGTGGCTTCTCTCAAGATAGCATGTATTACGGTGGGTGAACAAATTACTGCCGAGCAATTGATAGAAAAGTGCATAGTTATGACGATATCTAAGGCAATGATCATGAATATAGGCATCACGTCCGTGACAAGTAGACCGAAACCATTCTGCATCTACTACTATTACTCCACACATCGACCCCTATCCAGCATGCATCTAGAGTATTAAGTTCATAAGAATGGACTAACGCATTAGGCAAGATGACATGATGTAGAGGGATAAACTCAAGCAATATGATATAAACCCCATCTCTTTTATCCTCGATGGCAACAATACAACACGTGTCGTTTCCCTTTCAGTCACTGGGATCGAGCATCGCAAGATTGAACCCAAAGCTAAGCACTTCTCCCATTGCAAGAAATATCAATCTAGTAGGCCAAACTAAACTGATAATTCAAAGAGACTTGCAAAGATATAAAATCATGCATATAAGAATTCAGAGAAGAATCAAATAATATTCATAGATAATCAAGTTCATAAACCCACAATTCATCGGATCTCGGCAAACACACCGCAAAGGAGTTACATCGAATAGATCTCCAAGAGAACCGAGGAGAACTTTGTATTGAAATCCAAAGAGAGAGAAGAAGCCATCTAGCTAATAACTATGGACCCGAAGGTCTGTGGTAAACTACTCACACATCATCGAGGCTATGGTGTTGATGTAGAAGCCCTCCGAGATCAAATCCCCCTCCGGCGGAGCGCTGGAAAAGGCCCCAAGACGGGATCTCACAGATACAAAAGGTTGCGGCGGTGGAAAAGGTGTTTCGTGGCTCTCCTCGATGGTTTTAGGGTATAAGAGTATATATAGGCGAAAGAAGTAGGTCGGTGGAGCTGAAAGGGGCCCACGAGGGTGAGGGCGCGCCTGGCCCCCCTGGGCGCGCCCTCCTGCCTCGTGACCTCCTTGCTGCTTCCTTGACGTCCACTCCAAGTCTCCTGGATTGCGTTTGTTCCAAAAACGATCCTCGTGAAGGTTTTATTCCGTTTGATATTCCTTTTCTGTGAAACACTGAAATACGCAAAAAAAAGTATCAGTTTGTAATGGGCCTTCGGTTAATAGCTTAGTCCTAAAAATAATATGAAAGTGCATAGTAAAGCCCATTAAACATCCAAAACAGATAGTATAATAGCATGGAACAATCAAAAATTATAGATACGTTGGAGACGTATCAAGCATCCCCAAGCTTAATTCCTGCTCGCCCTCGAGTAGGTAAATGATAAAAATAGAATTTTTGATGTGGAATGCTACCTAACATAATTTTCAATGCAATTTTCTTTATTGTGGCATGAATATTCAGATCTGAAAGATCCAAGACAAAAGTTTAATATTGACATAAAAATAATAATACTTCAAGCATACTAACTAAGCAATTATGTCTTCTCAAAATAACATGGCCAAAGAAAGCTTATCCCTACAAAATCATATAGTTTGGCTATGCTTAATTTTTGTCACACAAAAATGCTCTCATCATGCACAACCCCGATGACAAGCCAAGCAATTGTTTCATACTTTAGTAATCTCAAACTTTTTTCAACTTTCACGCAATACATGAGCGTGAGCCATGGACATAGCACTATGGGTGGAATAGAATATAATGATGGGGGTTGTGTGGAGAAGACAAAAAAGAGAAAGTCTCACATTGATGCGGCTAATCAATGGGCTATGGAGATGCCCATAAATTGATGTCAGTGCGAGGAGTAGGGATTGCCATGCAATGGATGCACTAGAGCTATAAATGTATGAAAGCTCAACAAAAGAAGCTAGGTGGGTGTGCATCCAACTTGCTTGCTCACGGAGACCTAGGGCATTTGAGGAAGCCCATTGTTGGAATATACAAGCCAAGTTCTATAATGAAAAATTCCCACTAATATATGAAAGTGACAATATAAGAGACTCTCTATCATGAATATCATGGTGCTACTTTAAAACACAGGTGTGGAAAAAAAGGATAGTAGCATTCTCCCTTTTATTTTTTATTTTTTTATTTGGCCTTTCTTTTTTATTTTCATTTGGCCTTCCCCCTTTTTTTTCTTTTTGGGACAATGCTCTATTAATGATGATCATCACACTTCTATTTATTTACAACTCAAAGGTTACAACTCGATACTAGAATAAGTATAACTCTATATGAATGCCTCCGGCGGTGTACCGGGATGGGCAATGAATCAAGAGTGACATGTATGAAATTATGCATTGTGGCTTTGACACAAATACAATGTCAACTACATGATCATGCAAGGCAATATGACAATGATGAAGCGTGTCATAATGAACATAACGGTGGAAAGTTGCATGGCAATATATCTCGGAATGGCTATGGAAATGCCATAATAGGTAGGTATGGTGGCTGTTTTGAGGAAGATATAAGGAGGTTTATGTGTGATAGAGCGTATCATATCACGGGGGTTGGATGCACCAGCGAAGTTTGCACCAACTCTCAAGATGAGAAAGGGCAATGCACGGTACCGAAGAGGCTAGCAATGATGCGAAGGTGAGAGTGTGTATAATCCATGGACTCAGCATTAGTCATAAAGAACTCACATACTTATTGCAAAAATCTACAAGTAATCAAAAACCAAGCATTACGCGCATGCTCCTAGGGGGATAGATTGGTAGGAAAAGACCATCGCTCGTCCCCGGCCGCCACTCATAAGGAGGACAATCAAAGAAACACCTCATGCTTCAAATTTGTCACACAATGTTCACCACACGTGCATGCTACTGGACTTGCAAACTCTAACACGAGTATTTCTCAAATTCACAACTAATCAACTAGCATGACTCTAATATTACCATCTTCATATCTCAAAACAATCGTCAAGTATCAAACTTCTCATAGTATTCAATGCACTCTATATGAATTTTTTTTATTATACCCATCTTGGATGCCTATCATATTAAGACTAATTTTATAGCCAAAGCAAATTACCATGCTTTTCTAAAGGACTCTCAAAATAATATAAGTTAAGCATGATATATCAATAATTTCTATAAAATAAAACCACCCCCGTGCTCTAAAAGATATAAGTGAAGCACTAGAGCAAAATTATCTAGCTCAAAAGATATAAGTGAAGCACAAAGAGTATTCTAATAAATTCCGATTCATGTGTGTCTCTCCAAAAGGTGTGTACATAAAGGATTATTGTGGTAAACTAAAAATCAAAGACTCAAATCATACAAGACGCTCCAAGCAAAACACATATCATGTGGTGAATAAAAATATAGCCTCAAGTAAAGTCACCGATGGACGAAGACGAAAGAGGGGATGCCTTCTGGGGCATCCCCAAGATTAGGCTTTTGGTTGTCCTTGAATTTTACATTGGGGTGCCTTGGGCATCCCCAAGCTTAGGCTCTTTACACTCCTTATTCCAAAATCCATCAAATCTTTACCCAAAAACATGAAAACTTCACAACAGAAAACTCAACAGAAAATCTCATGAGCTCTGTTAGTATAAGAAAAAATTACCACTTTAAGGTACTGTAATGAACTCATTCTTTATTTATATTGGTGTTAAACCTACTGTATTCCAACTTCTCTATGGTTCATACCACCCGATACTAGCCATAGATGTATCAAAATAAGCAAACAACACACGAAAAACAGAATCTGTCAAAAACAAAACAGTCTGTAGTAATCTGTAGGTTTCGAATACTTATGTAACTCCAAAAATCCTGAGAAATTAGGACGTTCTAAATAATTTTTATATTTATCTACTGCAGTTGGAATTGGTATTTTATCGCTCTCTCATAAAAAATGAAAATTATTCTCATGAGCGCATACTTTCTGTTTTTTTCAGCAAGATCAAACAACAATCATCCAAGAAGATCCTAAAGGCTTTACTTGGCACACACACTAATTAAAACATAAAAAACACAATCATAACAGAAGATAGATGATTTATTTATTACTAAACAGGAACAAAAAACAAGAAACAAAAAAAAATTGGGTTGCCTCCCAACAAGCGCTATCATTTAACGCCCCTAGCTAGGCATAAAAACAAGAATAGATCTAGGTATTATTATCTTTGGTATGCAATCCATAAGTGGCTCTCATAATAGATTCATAAGGTAATTTAATTTTCTTCCTAGGAAAGTGTTCCATGCCTTTCCTTAATGGAAATTGGAATCTAATATTTCCTTCTTTCATATCAATAATTGCACCAATCGTTCTAAGGAAAGGTCTACCAAGAACAATATGACAAGTAGGATTGCAATCTATATCAAGAACAATGAAATCTATGGGCGCATAATTCCTATTTGCAACAATAAGAACATCATTAATCCTTCCCATAGGTTTCTTAATAGTGGAATCTGCAAGATGCAAATGTAAAGAACAATCATCAAATTCACGGAAACATAACACATCACACAGAGTTTTTGGAATTGTGGAAACACTAGCACCCAAATCACTTAAAGCATAGCATTCATGATATTTAATTTTAATTTTAATAGTAGGTTCCCACTCATCATAAAGTTTTCTAGGGACAGAAACTTCTAATTCAAGTTTTTCTTCATAAGATTGCATTAAAGCATCAATGATATGTTTGGTAAAAGCTTTATTTTGAGCATAAGCATGAGGAGAATTTAACACGGATTGCAACAAGGAAATACAATCTATCAAAGAGAAATTATCATAATTAAATTCCTTGAAATCCAAAATAGTGGGTTCATTGCTATGTAAAGTTTTGACCTCTTCAATCCCACTTTTACCAATTTTTGCATCAAGATCTAAAAACTCCGAATCATTGGGACGCCTTTTAACTAAAGTTGACTCATTTCCAGTCCCATATTTATCAAGATTCATATTAGAAAACAAAGATTTAATAGTGGACACATCAATCACTTTTAGATCTTCATCATTATTATCATGGAAACTAGAAGAACACGCTCTTACAAAGCAATCCTTTTTAGCACGCATCCTAGCGGTTCTTTCTTTGCACTCATCAATGGAAATTCTCATGGCTTTGAGAGATTCATTGATATCATGCTTAGGTGGAATAGATCTAAGTTTCAAAGAATCAACATCAAGAGAAATTATATCCACATTCCTAGCCAACTCATCAATCTTAGGCAATTTTTCTTCAAGCAAAGCATTGAAATTCTTTTGAGAAATCATAAATTCTTTAACACTAGTCTCAAAATCAGAGGGCATCTTATTAAAATTTCCATAAGAGTTGTTGTTGTAATTACCACAATTATTAGAGCAATTACTAGGGAATGACCTAGAATTAAAATTTCCTCTATACACGTTATTGCCAAAATTGCTCCTACCAACAAAATTCACATCCATAGATTCATTATTATTTTCAATCAAAGTAGACAAAGGCATATCATTAGGATCCATAGAAGCACTCTTATTAGCAAACAACTTCATAAGTTCATCCATCTTTCCACTTAAAACATTAATCTCTTCTATCGCATGAACCTTTTTACTAGTGGATCTTTCGGTGTGCCATTGAGAATAATTAACCATAATATTATCTAGGAGTTTAGTAGCTTCTCCTAAAGTGATTTCCGTAAAAGTGCCTCCCGCGGCCGAATCTAAAAGATTTCTAGAAGCAAAATTCAATCTAGCATAATTTTTTTGTATAATCATCCATAAATTCAAACCATGTGTAGGGCAATTATGTATCATTAATTTCATACTCTCCTAAGCTTGTGCAACATGCTCATGCTCAAGTTGCTTAAAATTCATAATATCGTTTCTAAGAGAGATGATCTTAGCAGGAGGAAAATACTTAGAGATAAAAGCATATTTGCACTTATTCCATGAATCAATACTATTTTTAGGCAAAGAGGAGAACCAAGTTTTAGCACGATCTCTAAGCGAAAATGAAAATAGCTTCAATTTAACAATATCATCATCCCCATCTTTCTTATTTTGCATATCACACAAATCAACGAAGTTGTTCAGATGCGTAGCGGCATCTTCACTAGGAAGGCCAGAAAACTGATCTTTTATAACAAGATTCAACAAAGCGGTATTGATTTCACAAGATTCAGCATCGGTAGTAGGAGGAACCGGAGTGCTAATAAATTCATTATTGTTGGTATTGGAAAAGTCACACAATTTAGTATTATCTTGAGCCATCGTGACAAACAATCAATCCAACAAACAAGCAAACAAGAAGCAAGCGAAAAGAGGAGAATGGAAAAAGGGTGAATAAAATGGCAAAGGTGAAGTGGGGGAGAGGAAAACGAGAGGCAAATGGCAAATAATGTAAAGTGACGGGTAAGAGTTTGTGATGGGTACCTGGTGTGTCTTGACTTGGCGTAGATCTCCCTGGCAACGGCGCCAGAAATCCTTCTTGCTACCTCTTGAGCATGCGTTGGTTTCCCCTTGAAGAGGAAAGGGTGATGCAGCAAAGTAGCGTAAGTATTCCCCTCGGTTTTTGAGAACCAAGGTATCAATCTAGTAGGAGACTACACGCAAGTCGCCTAGTACCTGCACAAGCAATCAAGAACCTTGCAACCAATGCGATAAAGGGGTTGTCAATCCCTTCATGACCACTTGCAAAAGTGAGATCTGATAAAGATAATAAGATAAATAGTTTTGGTATTTTTGTGGTACTGCTACCTCTTGAGCACTGTGTTGGTTTTCCCTTGAAGAGGAAAGGGTGATGTAGTAAAGTAGCTAAGTATTTCCCTCAGTTTTTGAGAACCAAGGTATCAATCCAGTAGGAGATCATGTTGGGGAACGTAGTAATTTCAAAAAAAATCCTACGCACACGCAGGATCATGGTGATGCATAGCAACGAGAGGGGAGAGTGTCGTCCATGTACCCTCATAGATCATTAAGCGGAAGCGTTATGACAACGCGGTTGATGTAGTCGTACGTCTTCACGATCGACCGAGCCTCAGTACCGAACGTACGTCACCTCCGCGTTCGGCACACGTTCAGCTCGGTGACGTCCCGCGAACTCATGATCCAGTAGAGCTCGGGGAAGAGTTTTGTCAGCACGATGGCGTGGTGACGATGTTGATGAAGCTACCGCAGCAGGGCTTCACCTAAACACCGCTACAGTATGACCGAGGTGGACTATGGTGGAGGGGGGTACCGCACATTGCTGGAGAGATCTCTACGATCAACTTGTGTCTAGAGGTGCCCCCCTGCCCCCGTATATAAAGGAGCAAGGGGGGAGAGGCGGCCGGCCAGGAGGAGGCGCGCCAGGAGGAGTCCTACTCCCACCGGGAGTAGGACTCCCTCCTTTCCTAGTTGGAGTAGGAGGAGGGAGAGAGGAAGGAAAGGGGGGCGCCCCCCTCCTTGTCCAATTCAGACTAGAAGGAGAGGGGGCGCGCGGCCTGCCCTGGCCACCCCTCCTCATCTCCACTAAGGCCCATCTTGGCCCATTAAACCCCCGGGGGGTTCCCGTAACCCCTGGTACTCCGGTAAAATCCCGATTTCACCCGGAACACTTCCGATATCCAAATATAGGCTTCCAATATATAAATCTTTATGTCTCGACCATTTCGAGACTCCTCGTCATGTCCGTGATCATATCCAGGACTCCGAACTACCTTCGGTACATCAAAACATATAAACTCATAAAACTGATCGTCATAGAACTTTAAGCGTGCGGACCCTACGGGTTCGAGAACTATGTAGACATGACCGAGACACGTCTCCGGCCAATAACCAACAGTGGAACCTAGATGCTCATATTGGTTCCTACATATTCTATGAAGATCTTTATCGGTCAAACCGCACAACACTATACGTTGTTCTCTTTGTCGTTGGTATGTTACTTGCCCGAGATTTGATCATCGGTATCCCAATACCTAGTTCAATCTCGTTACCGGCGAGTCTCTTTACTCGTTTTGTAATACATCATCTTGTAACTAACTCATTAGTTATGATGCTTGCAAGACTTATAGTGATGTGTATTACCGAGAGGGCCCAGAGATACCCCTCCGACAATCGGAGTGACAAATCCTAATCTTGATCTATGCCAACTCAACAAGTACCATCGGAGACACCTGTAGAGCACCTTTATAATCACCCGGTTACGTTGTGACGTTTGGTAGCACACAAAGTGTTCCTCCGGTATTCGGGAGTTGCATAATCTCATAGTCATAAGAACATGTATAAGTCATGAAGAAAGCAATAGCAGTAAACAAACGATCAAGTGCTAAGCTAACGGAATGGGTCAAGTCAATCACATCATTCTCCTAATGATGTGATCTCATTGATCAAATAACAACTCATGTTTATGGTTAGGAAACTTAACCACCTTTGATCAATGAGCTAGTCAAGTAGAGGCATACTAGTGACACTATGTTTGTCTATGTATTCACACATGTATTATGTTTCCGGTAAATACAATTCTAGCATGAATAATAAACATTTATCATGAAATAAGGAAATAAATAATAACCTTATTATTGCCTCTAGGGCATATTTCCTTCAGTCTCCCACTTGCACTAGAGTCAATAATCTAGATTACACAGTAATGATTTTAACACCCATGCAGCCTTGGTGTTGATCATGTTTTGCTTGTGGAAGAGGCTTATGTCAACAGGTCTGCAACATTCAGATCCGTATGTATCTTGCAAATCTCTATTTCTCCCACCTAGACTTGATCCCAGAGGGAGTTGATGAAGGAAATATGCCCTAGAGGCAATAATAAAGTTATTATTTATTTCCTTATTTCATGATAAATGTTTATTATTCATGCTAGAATTGTATTAACCGGAAACATAATACATGTGTGAATACATAGACAAACAAAGTGTCACTAGTATGCCTCTACTTGACTAGCTAGTTAATCAAAGATGGTTATGTTTCCTAACCATAGGCATGTGTTGTCATTTGATTAACAGGATCACATCATTAGGAGAATGATGTGATTGACATGACCCATTCCATTAGCTTAACACCCGATCGTTTAGTATGTTGCTATTGCTTTCTTCATGACTTATACATGTTCCTATGACTATGAGATTATGCAACTCCCGTTTGCCAGAGGAACACTTTGTGTGCTACCAAAAGTCACAACGTAACTGGGTGATTATAAAGGAGCTCTACAGGTGTCTCCAAAGGTAAATGTTGGGTTGGCGTATTTCGAGATTAGGATTTGTCACTCCCGTTGTCGGAGAGGTATCTCTGGGCCCTCTCGGTAATGCGCATCACATAAGCCTTGCGAGCATTGCAACTAATGAGTTAGTTGCAAGATGATGTATTACGGAACGAGTAAAGAGACTTGCCGGTAATGAGATTGAACTAGGTATTGAGATACCGACGATCGAATCTCGGGCAAGTAACATACCGATGACAAAGGGAACAACGTATGTTGTTATGCGGTCTGACCGATAAAGATCTTCGTAGAATATGTGGGAGCCAATATGAGCATCCAGGTTCCGCTATTGGTTATTGACCGGAGACGTGTCTCGGTCATGTCTACATTGTTCTCGAACCCGTAGGGTCCGCACGCTTAAGGTTTCGATGACAGTTATATTATGAGTTTATGAGTTTTGATGTACCAAAGTTAGTTCGGAGTCCCGGATGTGATCACGGACATGACGAGGAGTCTCAAAATGGTCGAGACATAAAGATTGATATATTGGACGGCTATATTCGGACAATGGAAGTGTTCCGGGTGATTTCAGAGAAAACCGGAGAGCCG